>NC_056741.1:975863096-975893096 GCF_019279795.1 Protopterus annectens | reverse complement strand
ACTACTTATCAGGAGTCAATCTTTGCTCAAACTATGGTGACCTGGAAGTGATAATAATAAATAAGGGGGTATGGGATGTGACAACCCTCACACAGGTGGGGTTTAGAAGGGCTTGTTCTCCAAACACTTTATATGTGTGTTACTTTTGCTTGTAATATGACAAATGCTGAGTGAATGCATTATGGGAATGCGCATATTCATGCTATTATATGCAAGATAATCAGTAGAGCTATACTGATGTGTGTGTGGGTTTTTCAAAGAGACGAAGTGGGCAGTCTCATTCACTTAGTCAAATCTCTTCATCTCACTGCTAATCAGCCTTGCTTTATTTATACACACCAGTATTTTATATTTGTTCTTGCATGCTTTGTAACAGTGGAAAAATGCATTGTTATATGTGCAGTGTTTACCAGTGGCATTCTCAGTTACTTTTGCTGTATCTCCTCTGCATAGCATAGACTTTATTCAACATACAAATGTTGTTACTGTCTGCTTGTAATAGATGTATAGGTGTTTCTTGATATCTAATTGCAGATACTTAATTATTCTTTCAAAAGACAACCTGCAGTCCACTTCAAGAAGACTAAATCACCCCTTTAATTATACCCTCTTGGTCCATAGTCAGTGTATTACATGGAACAACCTCATCTTTGATGCTGGAATATCAGATTACTGTGGGTGTTTAGATTTATTTTTCTAGTAATGATAAGGCAGTGGAACATGGGAGTAACACTGCACCCCTGAATATGCTGCCCTTTGGATGAGATGTTAAACCAAGGTGTCATCTGCCTGAGCTGGTAGGTATAGAAGATCCTCCAACACTTACCAGAAAGAGCAGCACAACTTCCGTGCTGTTAAACCTGCAGCTACCCCTTCCTTCACATTATGCTTTTCCTATCATTAATAAATAGTATGTGTGTGCCTTCTGTGGAAGGTTGGGCACTGGCAACTCGACACCGTAAAATTCTACTGTCAATCATGAGCGGACAGGTGATCCGCTGTGGCGACCCCTAACGAAAAGCCGAAAGAAGAAGACGATTAAGGCTGTGGTGAACCGTATGTCATTCTATTTCATTCTCTTTGGTACATTGATTGAAAAAGTTATTTTATCATCAGCTTAAGGGCAATAGTTATTTTAATTATCAACTTAAAGGCAATTCTTAACATCCTGTCCATCACCAGTTGTCACATACACTTTTTTTTTTCAAAAAGCCAGACTTATGATCCCTCACTGAAGCTCACTTCTTAGAGTAATTATTACAGTTCTTACTCCTCCCTATGCCACCAAGTTCTGCCTACAGGAAGGTTAATGGAAACATTTCTATCTGCTCTTCCAAAATAGTACTACACTGTTCACAGCTTTGCTGTGTGCTAGATTTTCATACATGAGCATGTTAATATTTGCCTTTTGACTAGATTTTCATTGGAAAAGAACTTTGGGCCAGCCTATATTTTATTGCACAGTATTTTTTTTATATAAATACAGTAATTTCATATAAACACTATTCTGTTTTCGGCCAATTTAATGTTTGCAGTTACTGTATAAGTGTAAAAACCATACTTGTCATGGATGGCCAGTTCTCTAGCTTAAGGTAATGAGCTACATACACAGCCTTTTAGTTTTGCTATGAGACTGGCATAGTAGTCATATGACATTTTGAAACTAAGTGTGGTGTAGAGGCCATGTGCATTAAAAAAAAAGATAGACAGCTAACAATTCATTTATTCAGGGCAGTGCTTTTCTGTAATTCAATGCAATTCACACAGAGAATCACAAGACAGTAAACAGAGATTATTATTGATTGCAAGCAGGCATTGCTATCTCAGGCCATTCAGAGCCAGCTAAAAGAATAATTTAGTCACAATCTATAAATGGCTTGTGCTGTGCAGAGTGGTTTGATATTTATACAAAACCTTAGTATGTTGTCCTTATGCTGAACTGGGTCCTATTACTACAATTTTTTTTTTTTAAATAATGGATGTCACAAGTCTTGAGCTCCAAATTCAAGACTTCATTTCTTAGTATTGAGCTTCACATTTTAGTAATGAGATAATTACTGTAATAGAGACATTTTAAGGGAGAGCAAAGAAGCTAAGCAAAGCTCACAAAATATGCATGGAGGAGCTGTATAATTTTCAATACAGCTTTCCAGTTTCACTAATCAAAATCTTAATGACAATACTATAGTGTTTCCTTATCTTTGTCTTTTTCCTCAGGCATATTCTGTTGCACTACATGGCAAGTCACAGGTATGGCAAGTATTTGAGATGGATAGCCTTACCCTTTGTAATTCTCTAAGTCACTCAAGTTTAGAGTCTTTATATGATTTGCACATGGCAGTTCAGGCTGGAAGAGAAAGCACTTTTAGCTTTTATTCTTTTTTTTTAAGGAAAACTGAATGCACATATAAAATGTTATAGCTGATAAAGAAGTCAGAAGTAAACCATCATTGTCCTTACTGAAGAATAACTTGTGCGGTATTCCTTAATGATGAAGTAACAATAATTCAATGAATTTATGCTTAATAAACAAGGAATGTGATTAACATCCATAAATCCGCTATTTCAGAAGGTCACATAACTAGCACTTGCAGAATCCATAAACCTAAGCCTATCAAAACCACATGGGACAGCAGATATTCTAGGAACAAGAAAAACTAATAAACAATGCTGAGACGGAGGACCCAAGAGACAAAAGAAGTGCTGTGAAACTGTCAGGATGACTCTAATAAAAGCTAAAAAGATTCACTAATGGCAGATAACACCATGCCATTTGACATTTACCCCACCTAGTGCACACTATCATACTCTTCCTCAGGTGTTTTTTTTTTTCCTGCTGCTAGGAGTCTGCTACATATGCTCTATACCATCAGCAGTTAAAAGATGCAAACACTAAAGCTGCACATAGAATAACATTTCATGCTTTCCCCTGTCAGGACTGCATAACAAAGTAGCCCAATGCAATACTGCTGACAAAGGCAACTAACATTCAGCACTTTGGCTGATTAGGACTGCTGACAAGCAAGCAAATACATTTTTGTAAGTGTCAAATATCTGCTGTAAATACACCTAAAGGTTTCTAACAGTCAGCATATTCTTGAAAGGTTCCTCTGCAAATAGATTTTTCTTGCCTGAAATCTCTATTTGCCTTGTGCAAATGCATACCCTCAATGTGAACTACACTCTTTGAACATCAGGTTACATTTCTGTTCTATGGACGTAGTATTGTGTGCCTTACATGCCAAAGGGTGGTTTCAGTAGAATTTAATTATAATATGGAAAAGTGGAGTGCTGCAGACATTAGTAATTATGAGTAACACCATAAGATTGCTGGACACTACAATTTTATATGCATTCATACGACACCATAGGAAATAAAAATTCTAAATACTGTCTATAAAGGTTTGTTTAGAGAAAGAATAGGGACCATGATGATGTCTAAACAGAGCTAATTTAACATGATGAATGATTTCAAGCTAAACACTCTTCGGTAGATCCTTTGCTCATGTGAAATATGAATGCAGATGGAATGTGCAAGTCAACTTGACCTAGGCAGTTCCAGAGTGTGTGCATTTGTGGGGGACTTAAAGTGAATAATTCATGAAAACCAGAATTAAGCAATAGGTGCTTTAATCAATTAACACTACACATTTCTGTATCTAATTCATCATTAAAAAAACTAGGTGGCAAATGCTTCAACAACTGTTTTCTGCTTTCAGTTAACTATTACTTACACAAAAATGGCCACAGCAATCTGAAAGTTAATATCCAAAATAAAGACAATGAGTTGCTAACAAGATGTTTTGCGTAGTTCAGGGTTTGATTCTTTCTGCATGCATTTTTGATCTGTATGATTCTGAGTAAGTTATTGGCCAGACATTGCTCTTGGGATGAAGTTGTAATAGGTCTACGTAACTCTCTGCTTAGCTGTACCCTCATTAACAAATATAAATAAATAATGCACTTGCTTATATTCATGATCTGTAATTATTCTCTTCCATAAGCTCTGATTGATCTGTAGCACCTTTTTATAAATGTTTTCTCTGAAATCTTATCCTAGTTGGGGGTTACTATAAGGTGTGACACCCCACAACTGGACCAGTAATCAAGAAGCCTCAATCCTCACCACTGGGGGATGTACAATTGGAGGATGACAGTTACAAATACAGTATTTCCAGATGTAGCTCTGTGCATCAAGTACAATTTCCCTTAAAATCACACAGAGACTACAGTCAGGCCAGGGCTGGTGTCTCCTTCTTTCTCCAGATCCCCAGTAAGACTCCCCACTGACACAGCTACAGAGCTGAGTCCTTAGCTAGGGTTCTAAGCCAAGCCCTCCAACACTATCTCTATCCAACCAGTGCTCTGTGTCCCTGCCATAGTAGCTTACACACACACACTCAGAGATTTGTTTTATACACACACACACACACACACACACACACACACACACACACACACACACACACACACACACACTGACACGCACCTTGGAAAGGCTAGCGCAGGGTTACTAGCTATGCTCCCTTCTTCCCAGACTATAAGGTAGTTATCACTGCCACCAGAACCCCTCATCAGCTACTTTAAGGCCATTAGCAAATGGTGTCCAATATTTCCTGTGTAATATTAATATTAATACAAATGGTAGTTTGACCAAAAGCAAGGCTATTAGGAGTAATCCACACAGTGTCACCAAATAAATATGCAAGCACTCTCAAAACTGAAATATCTCTACACAGATCAGCCACAATGAAAGTTTTAAATATATTTAATAATAAATAATAAAAGAACAAGACAATATTAAATATATATTCACAGTGACATCAGAGTTCAAAACCACAGGAAATATTTAAAACAACATTGCAGGACAGTCTCAAATAAAGAAAGAAAAATATCTAAACTAAGCTTCACTATATTCCTGACTGAATCTAAGAGAATTATACTATAATCTGAGAACTTACAAGCAGAGCAAGGTAGATGGATCTTCCAGTTGTTGTCAGGTCCAAGACAGAATTCAGAATGTTCTGTCCTACTAAGAGACTTCTCAAAATAATATTGCAAATATTACTGCTGGCATAGCTTGCAGAATGACATCATTTCTTGTCATCTGACTCCTAGTTCCCAGGCAAAACAACCATTGATTATGCTAGCAGTATTTATATCTACCTGTAAAAATATACAGACAATGTCTTTTCTTCAGATCTCTGTCAGATGCTGGAAGAAATAAAACAATTGCATGACTTCATTCTTACAAAACTAGTAACTACTTCACCCTAAAGACAATAAAGAAAGTTTCCTAGTACAGACATTGTGTCTCTTGCTGCACTGAAAACTGAAAGATACTATCTTTTATGGCCTATCCATAAAGGAATTTATTTTCAGTTATTTTTCTAAAATGTACTAGGTTAACCTTCTGTATCCCAGTTTCCACTGTTAAAATATGTACATTTAAACAGTAACAGTGCATGTACATTTCTGTTCTTTTCTAGTAGGGCACACTGTGGTTCCATTTTAAACACAAGTTTGTTTGTGTCTTTCGGCTTTTCCCGGTTAGGGGTCGCCACAGCGGAACTCCGGTCTGCTAATGATTGGCAGTTGATTTTTACGTACCAGCTTGCCAGGCCTCACAGATACAAGGTACAGGGTTTGATTATTGCCTTTGAATTTGCACTGGCTATGCTTAAAATGGCCCCCAAGGGCACTTAGCCTAGGACTTATCTATGAACCTAGAACATATCCTTCATTTTATTTTGTAGCATTGTTGGTATAATGGTAAGCATAGCTGCCTAGCAAGCAATTTACCTGGGTTCAATTCCTGGCCAATGTAAGAAGTCTATACATTTAGACACTTGTCTTGATTCCGCTGCAAAGAGACAAAGATGTGCTGCTTATTTTTTAACATGGAGGGGTCAATGTACTACTCCCATGTATGATTCCCTGACTATCTGGCCTCCTACAGCAAGAAATCTGGATAAACACATAAATAATGGGGGGGCCCAAAAATAGGGACAATTTTTAAATATTGCTCTTACAAACGTAGAAAGAATAAGAGGTTCTGTGTTAGCATGATTTTTCCGAAGGGTATGCAGTCTAAAACTCATATATCTGTCATTATTTTCTGACTTCAGTCTTTAATGACTTATCAATGATTTGCTAGACAACCAAAATTTTATGAAAAATGGACCAAACATATGACACAAAAATTTAGACATTCTGCGAAAATATTTAAAGTTGAGAGATATGCTAACTGGTTACGTCAGACAACAAATCAATCTCACTGACACCTTCGCAGGAACAAAAATTATAAAAAAAACTTTGCCAAAGCTAACTACAGCCTAGTAAGTGATGGTATAAAAAGCTTCATACAATCTGCAATCACATACATCCATGATTACTATGCAGAAGTGTACGTAAACAGTTAAGCGACTGCATAAACTCTGCTGTACCTGACCTGATCCGAAACCTGGTCTTCCAGTAAAAACAGGCCACAGTGGTGGACTTTAAGTATATAGAGATTATATAAAAGAGGAAGAAACTATTGTCCAAAAGCAAGAGGGATATCACTCTGCAAAGGAAGAGTTTCCTCCTAAGCCTAAACAAGAAAATCAGAAATCTTGTAAAGCCTTCTAAAGCAAATTACAGAACTAAAACCACATCCCTAGTCAAGGATAATCATAAGGCATTCTTTAACTACATCCAAAGTCTAAAAGTGAATGCCCAGCTATGTGCCGAACTAGTTGCAGATGGGATCACTTATATTACATTAGAAGATATCGCTAACTTGCTAGCTGACAGATTCAGTGCAAGCTTCACCCCCCCATCCCCACCTACCATATCCCAAAGCAGACCTAACACCAGCCCTCTGTCTCTTATCTCTAGAGAATAGGTCATCTCTGCACTCACCAAGGCCAAAACCATGGCCTCAATTGGACCAGATAATAACCCAGGTTGTTTACTAAACAATCTAAAAAAAGACCTAGTGGACCTAGTGGAACCACATGGCGTTCTCTTTAATCATAGCTTGAGAACTGGTTATGTTCCTGCAGAATGGAGAACAGCATAAAGTAATTGCATAAAGGGGGCGGGGCATTAACTGACCCATAAGTCTAACCAGCATTATCTGCAAAGCCATGCAAAGAATTATCATGGACCTTATCAACAAGGACATACAGAACCTCAAACACTGGACTCAACACAGTTTTTCCTTTTTTAAGAGTTGATCATGCTTATTAAACCTGGTAGACTTCTTTGAAAAGGTCACCAAAGCCATAGATGAAGGTAAGACAGTGTACACAGCACATTCGACCTTGCCAAGGTTTCTGACACTATCCTCTACTTTAGCAATATTGAGAAACTCTCCCCCAGCCGGGGATTAACCCTTATGTTACAAGATGGGTAGCCAATTGGCTCATCAGCAGAACACACTCTGTCATAATTGGTGACTCCACCTGCATAAGTAGAACAGTCACCAGTGGAGTACCACAGTGGTCTGTGCTGGGTCCCTTACGATCTGGCATCTATTTCTCAGAAGTCTGGGTCAAAGTATATGGCCTCTGGCTCTCCAAGTTCGAGGATGATTGCAAACTGTGAGCAATCACTGAGTCCCACAACAATGTCAACATATTATAAAAAGGGCTAACACAAATGAATGATTGCTGCCACAGCCATGGTTTAAAACTAAATGCAAAAAAAATGCACTGTTATTCCTTTGTGCAAAACAGAATTCTTACAAATTACAATATTAATATCACCCCCCCCCCCCCCCCCTGAGTTACAACAAGTTGTGCGAGACTTGGCAACACAGGCTGATAGCAATCTGAACTTTGACCACCAATTTCCCATAGTGGTAAGGAAAGCTTTATATGTAGTATAACTCATAAGCAAGGGCATAGTATCCAGGTCAAGGGATGTTATAACTACACTGTACTCAACCCTCATAAGTCAAATGGCACACTGAGTATCACTAGTATTGCTGATTGTTATCAAACCACAAAAGATATGTTAAGGGTAAATGGGCAGAGCACCCTGAACACGCCATATACCCTGTTATGTATAGGTGCAAGGTGTGCTACATAAGTATTGGACACTGCAGCAGGTGCGTGAATACTACTATGCTGTGCAACCTTCAGTGACCAGAGTACAAGGAATGTGATAAAAACAAGAGAGTTTTGGTGCAAAATGCAAAACATGATGGCCTTTACACTCATGTCACCCTGTAAGTTTTCTCAGCCTGTCTTCTGCCAAAAGAAAACAGAAAGCACAGGCTGCGGTTGCAGTATGCCCTTTACGTGCATATCAGTTTAACAAGCACCCACAGAAATAGTGATATTAAGACGACAAAGGGTGCCATGATATATCTGTGCTGCCATGTAGTTCACTGCTAGGAGTCACAATGCACATAATTTTATTTTATTTTATTTATTTATTTATTTATTTATTGACATTTGTTAACCGGGTTAGTCCAACTAGGCTTGTGGCTCATTTTCAGTGGAGACCTGAGGAGAAAAGCTCCATTAATAGACTTTAACAGTACAATACAATGGTAACGATTTTTGAGTTAAATACAGATATGAGAGGCAGAAAGCGAATTACATAAGTTGTTATACAGGAAAAGATCACTATAGAAAGTTGAAAGCATACATAGAGCAAAATCACACACAGGAAAGGTCTATATGTAAATCACACATAAAATTTTACATTGAGAGTATATTTAAGTACAAAGAAAAAAGCAGTTTTGATTTTTTTTTTTTTTTAGTCTTTGATTGACTGAAATTAGTAAATGGCAGTTTACATGGAAAAGCACATAGAGAATGGACTAAAATTCACATGAAAGGAGTGTAAGGAGGGTCATGACAGGGGCAAGTCTTGGAACTGAGTAGATGAGTTTTTAGTTCATTTTTAAACTGAGTGGAGTGGGTAGAGCATATGTCAATGGGAAGTTTGTTCCAGGCACGGCCAACAGAATATTTATATAGTATTTGGCCTACAGATTTTTTTGCTTGGTAGATGTCCAGAATGCTGCTGGGTAGAAGTATGGAGGGTCTGAGATGGAGTATAGGTAGACATTAAGGAAGAAAGAGATGGACAGAATGAGGGTTTGTAAAGAACAGAGTTTAGCATATGAAACCGAGAAAGCAGCAGTTGTTGGGGGAGTTCAAGCCATTGGAGAAAGTTTAATGCAATACAGTGGTGTGATTTGTATGGTGAGTTAGTAATGAATCTAGTTATTTTGTGATAAGTTTGTTGGAGTTTGTTTAGTGTGGAGGCTTGAATGTTGGTAAGAACTGGAGGAGGGAGGGGAGGAGCAGTGCCTGTCCTATGGTGAGTCTAGCATCAGGGGTTAGAAATTGTTTGTTCTGATACAGTAGGCCTAGTTTCTGGTTTGTTTTTTTATACATTGTAGTATGTGCAGTTTGAATTATAGTTCATTATCAATAATGACCCCTAGGAGTTTTGTGTGGGTATCAGGTTGGATAGTTGTGTTGTTGGAAGGTTTAATGACAAAGGTGTTTTTATGGTGAGTACGAGAACGGGGAAGGAAGAGTAGGAGTTTAGTCTTTTTGGGGTTTAGGATCAGTAGGTTGTCTGATATCCATTGTTCAGTGGATAGAAAGGATTGTTTTGTTAGGGTATGGAGCTTGGAGATGTTGGTTGAGATATACATAAGTGCAGAGTCGTCAGCATATTGAATGAGGAAAGATTCTTTACAGGAATTAAGGAGGTCATTGGTAAAGACTTTAAACAGAAGGGGACCTAAGATGGAGCCTTGAGCGTCATTTGACAGATTGTTGCCTACTAGTTAGGTAACTAGTGAATCAAGCAAGGGCAGAGGAGGATAGGTTAATATTGGCAAGTTTGGATAGTAGTAGAGGATGAGAAACAGTATCAAAAGCTTTGGAGAGGTCCAGGAAGAGACAGGAAACAAGTTTATTATTGTCTAGGGCCTCAGCGATGGTGTGTGTCAAGGAGAGGAGGGCAGTGGTAGTGCTATGGTTGGGACGAAATCCGTGTTGGGTGGGGGTGAGTAGGTTGTGCTGGAGGAGGTGGTTAAGAAGCTGTGTGTGAGTACATTTTTCTAGTATCTTAGAGAGGGGGATAGAATGGCAATTGGTCAGTAGTTGGCAGGGTCAGTTGAATTACCACCTTTATGTAGAGGGATAGTGAAGAAAGATTTCAACAGGGTGGGAACAGTTGACTCATTAATTGATCTATTTATTATTATAGTTATAGGATAGGCAATAGAGTCGGCAGCTAGTTTGAGGAAGGTAGGAGGTTGATTGTCAGTGGAGGGAGAGCACGGTTTTAGCTTAAGAAGCAGAGATTTGATGTATGTAATAGGAACTGGCTGAATGGAAAACACAGTTAAGTTTGGAGTGTTGGGAGGGGTAAGTATTGAAGTAGAGTTTGGGTTAGAGGGTATGAGATTCTGGATGGTATCAATAAAGTGTTTAGGAGGGTAGCAGTTTCTTGTGGAGATGTGTTTGGCTAGAGGGACTGCCTGGCTAGAGCATTTTATTTAGAGTAGACCAATATTTTTGAGGATTAGATTTGTTTTTAAGCTGAGCAGAGCTATAGTAGGACTGTTTGTCTTTTGTAGTTTGTTTTTTTAAAAAGGTTCCTTAGTTGTCTATACTTGAGAAAAAGTGGTAGTTCTTTTGTTTAAGTCCAGGCTTTCCAAGCACTGTCTCTTTGTTTCATAAGGGACTTTGTTTCCTTGGACAGCCATAGAGCATGATTTGATTTAATTCTGACTTTCCTAGAGGGAGCTATGGAGTCCAGAGTATTCAGGAATATGTTATTGAACATACTTACAGTGTCACTGAGGGGGATTTGTTTTAGGATGGACCAGTTTATACTACACAGAACAGAGTTAAATTGGGAGATATCAAAAGAAGATAGTTCAACAATCTCTAATGAGGTGGGGTTTGGGAGTATTATCTTATGACAGAGGTAGGGAGATGGATGCTAAGGGAGTCAGGTAGGGTGGCAGGACTGTGGTAGTGCTGGGAGGAGTTGGTGAGAATCCAGTCAATTGTGTAGCTGGAAGATTAAGTTTTGTGGAAGCAGGTGGGGGACGAGATCAGTTGGTGGAAACCATGTAGGTGGATAGAGAGTTGAGGAGAGTAAGTAGAAAGTTTGAACCTGTTTATGTTTACATCACCTAGGATAAGGGTTTCATATGGTACGGTGTGGGAGAACCAGAATAGGATGTTTTCCAGGATGGGCAGATTGTTACCAGGAGGGAGATAGATGGAAGCAACAGCAACTTTTTTATGAGGATTCAAATGGCAGTTAAGGATATTAAGTTCAGCTGGGTAGAAGTCAGGTATAGGGGAGGGATGAGGTGAGAGGTTGAGGCTGTTGGAGTATAGGATGGTTACGCCACCCACTTTTTTAGCAACTCTGCCAGAGCAAAAGATGTTATAACCAGGTGAGAGTATTTCACTGTTAGAGATTTGTGGCTTAAGCTAGGTTTCTGATAGGGAAAGAATGTGGGGGGTAGTATGAGCTATCCAAGTGTGCAGCTCAGTGATTTTGTTTGTTAGGCTCTGAATATTTAGTGAGTATATAGTTAAGTATTTAGATGGGGATGAGTTTTGTGTCTGAGGGTGGAGATGGTGAGAGGTGTATGTGGTCAAGTTGGGAGTGGTTTTGCTGAGTGTCAGAGAGAGCGGAGAAGAAGAGGGGCCTGGGTTGGGATGGATGTCACGAGAGCAGAATAGGTTTTTTCAAAGAAAAGAGAATGTAACAAAAGGTAGATGGAGTTTTTATAGCTTTGGCTTAGATTTGTAGGTAGATTTAAGGACTTGAAATAGGGAGAGTTTATGTAGACATGTGGGGCTAAGTTGAACAGAGCTGGGGAGATAGTATATGAGGAAGTAGTTGGAAAGATGTTGTGTGTGTAAGAGGTAGGAGAGCATAAGGGTGGGGTGGAAAGATGGGAGTGATAAGAGGTGATGGTAGAGAGAATAAGGAAAAGTGTAGTAGGAATAAGAAGGTATTGCATGTTGGAGTGTGTTTGGAGGATTGGAAATGTAGATAGAACACTGAAGAGTAGAAAGTGATATAGAGACGACTGACAGAGTATTTAGGTGGGAGTGGCTAGTTGGCAGGAAGTTGTGTGTGACAGGATAGTGGGACAGAAAGGGGAGGGAGAGGTTGGTATAAAGGAAATTGTAATGGGGTGGGTGGGAATGGGCGTAGGGTAGGGGAGTGAAGTGAGCCCAAGCATAGCGAGGGTGAACAGAGCGGGTCTACACCCATGAAGAAAAGGTTCAGAAAACAATCAGAGAAACAAGTAAGTAGGACAGATATGTGAGCAGGAGAGGGAGGGGTTTCAGCTAAAAAATCAGAGGTAGCTAGACTGAAATGAAGTCAGTAGGATTAAAAGTTAAGGCACAGAAATATAGCAGCCAGAGAAATAGCCAGGAAGGGTACAGATGAGTGGTAAGGTATACAGCTGGGTAGGGGAGGCAGATAATAAGAAGGAGAGGTCTAGCAGACAGGAGGTACACTTCAGATAGGAGTAGAATAGCCATAGGGAGGTAGGAAGAAAGGGAGAGCAGGACAAATGTAGAGGAGAGAGAACAACAGGGAGTGGTCTGCAGGTGAGCTAGGGAGTAGCACCATGGGGGTAACCAAATAAAATTGGTAGCAGTTATCCTATACAGATAAAGTGACATAATTAGATGGTTTCACACTGGAAAGGGATGCACCTTTGGAGGGACTTGACTGCAGGTATTTTCAGCCAGAGTACATTTTCTCCCAACTACTGTGTGCATGCACCCATGTGTGTCTGTGTATCTATGTAAGTGTGAACATGTATGTGTGTATGCATGTGTGTGTGTGTGTGTGTGTGTGTGTGTGTGTGTGTGTGTGTGTGTGTGCATCTGCATAAGTGTGCGTTCATGCCCATGTGTGTGTGTACGCATGCGCGCATGTGCATCTGTGTGTGTATATGTGTGCATGTGTGTCTGCTTACATGTGTGTATGTGTCTATGTTTGTGCATATGTGTATGCATGTGTTTCTGTATCTGTGTGCATGTGTGTAAGCGTATGTGTGTGCATTTCACAAAATCAGTCTTTGCAGAAGTAGTAGTGATCAAGTTGTGCAACAGCATCTGCTCCCTGTTGCTCACAATGGTTCATGCAGTTCATGAAGGTGTTCACCTACAAGCAGCTCCTTACCCATTCCTAGGTACTGGGCAATGCATCATTCACATCTCACTGTGAACTTGTTCCCTATCATTAGCATCTCCGTAATGATATGTTTTCAAGTCATACCAATCTTTCTATGGGATAGTCAGCCCACACTTCCTCATTAAAATGAATATAGAATAGCTCTCCATGTGCAACAGTGGCAGCAAAATATAGTAATTGCATTTTACAGCTTTGTAGACATTCCTACCTTATCTGTAGCCACATACATTGTATACATCTGTATATGTGTATGTATGTCCACCATATTATGCTTATAACTATGCACTCAATCATGTTTCTTAGGAGCTATGTACTTTAGGTGGTTACTTTAGAGTTATGTGGTTAGCTTACAGTTTAGGGCAGTTAAGTTACCTGGATGTTGATAGCAAAACCCAGAGTGCATCTTCCTGGGTCCTTGATGGGGGCCATTAAGCCTGTTGCTACTGAATTACAGGACCATGTTAAGTAAATGCAATCATACTCACTATAGCTGTGTTTGAATTGTGTTAATGGTGCCAATCAGGCAGACAGTTTCACTTTCATATGTCCTGCAGTCTTGGTGTATGATAACATGGTGCATCTCTGGTATGAACATGCATACACACATGCATACACACACACACACACACACACACACACACACACACACACACACACACACACACACACACACACACACACACACACACACACTCACACACACACTCACACTTCTCTCAATATCATGTGTCCTTTTCCTGTACATTTCTTTGTGGATTGCCTAAATATTACACTGTGTAAAGGGTCTATAAATCTCATGATTCATTTGTACCATGTATACATTAAACATAACTTCTCATGTAGCCTAGGAATGTGAAATAAGTGGTCAAATACACTATCATCATAAAGCAGAACTTATCTGAACTCACGGCACACATGCACATTAACTTACTAAGTAACTGACTAATCAGAAGCATTCTAATAAGGCCTCCTCTTTGAAGAAAATATCTTCATTATTTACCAGCCAACCCCCTTACTACTGCATTAATGCTCTAGTATTTCTAGCTCTGTACTACCAATGTTATGTTGTGCATAGAAAAAAAAAATAACTAAATAAATAAACACAGCAGTGTTGCAATGGTATATTGAAAACAATTGTGGGTTAGACAGCAATTATTCTTAGATGATTGTTTAAATGTAGATCATTATAGAGGATTGTTTAGCAAGTGTTGCCCAGTAAACCAACAATGGCAAAGAAGAACCTGCTTTCTGGAAGGCCTAAGCTCAGTAAACTTTCCATCAAATGAGTCAAAGTGAGTTATAAGTTTGAATGCTGATATTTTCTTACAGGACCATGAGTTGGTACCCTGTCTGCCTGTGTAGTTGTATTTATTAAGCCACTCCACAGGTAATTAATATGAAGCTGGAGGATAAGTAACCTTAAGGGTTTTTCTTATCTGCTGTCCCATAGAAGCAAACTTCTTTCTTTATCTATTATGATGATACAAGTAATTTCTCAGACAGCCCCTCTTAAACCGAATAATTATTAAGGTAGTATACATTACCAAACTTTCCTGTCAACAAAGATGGTGGGTATTTTAAGGACAACGTGGACTTTTGGGGAATACCCATGAGCTTTTAATAATTATGTTGAACAAGAGAGAGAGATCAAGAGCAAATGACTGACAAGCAGAAAGCAACTCTCATTAATCCTGCCAGATGCTGGCAGACAAGGAACTACATTCTGCAAAAAATGGTGCTGCTGTGTTGAGTGTTTAAGAAATATAATTAGTCATATCCTGAAATCTTTCTTTTCCTATTAGGTCAATAATCTTACACCCAAAAAGGTATCCACCAAGAACAACCACTAAAAGCATAAAACACCTTGGCTACCAGACTACCCAGGAGCACCACAACTGCAAGAAGACAATGTTTAAAAGTAAATGTATTTAATAAAACTTAAGCACTTTCATCCATTCAACAACTAGGACTTCTTCAGAATAACAGACTAACCTTCAGAATAACAGACTAACCTTCCCCTTGCCATATATATTGTTTTCAATGAACTAAAGTACGATCCACCAAATTTGACTTACCCATTCTTAGTCCACCGAAACTCCACTTAAATGAAATAATGGAATGCTGACTTCTTTTCACAGGGAAAGGAACCACTTGACCACCATGGTGAACTGTGCGCTCTCCTCACGTAGTGCAATCTTGGAATTGTTATATTTAAGTAGGGGGGTGAGCGTGGCAACCCCCCCCCCCCACTTTGATGGGCTAAGTTGCTTTCCATTTTGTTTCATTTGTATGTTGGTTCAGTGGTTCCTTTCCCTGTGAAAGGAATTTGTCAGTTTGTTGTTTCATTTAAATGGAGTTTCAGTGGATTAAGGTCAGATAAGTCAAGTTCAGTGGATCGTACTTTTGTTCATTGACTGTAAATCCATACACACACACATATATATATATATATATATATATATATATATATATATATATATATATATATGGTTCTACAGAAGATCGACAAGCAGAAGACCGACCGGGACGGATGAAAGCACCGACGCCGAGGATGCCGAAATGGGAAAAGGCTGTTGGGTTAAGTGAGTTAGGGTTAGGAGCGGGTCAGGTAAGTGTGCGGTAGTGATTGTGTTATTGTGTTTGGGTTAGGGGCGGATAAGTGAGTTAGGGTTAGGAGCAGGTCAGGTAGACCTTAGGGTTAGGGTTTGGGTTAGGGTTGTAGGTAGTTGTGTATGTGAGGTTTAGTGTGGGTTTGTAGGGATTTTGGTGTGCTTGTGTTGTGTATGTGGTTTTGGATGGGGAATGTGTTTTGTTTGTTGATTGTGGTGTGTGATTGCGTTGTCGGTGTTTTGGTGTTTATGTGAGGTAGAACCATATATATATATATATATATATATATATATATATATATATATATGGGCCTACTACGATTGATTGAAAACTCACTTGTTTGAAAATGAAATTACTAGGACCACTTCACTGAAAGCTCATTTGACTGAAATCTCACTTGACTGAAACTCATTTAGTTGAAAGTTATAAAAGGCCTTTTCTGCACTGTAGTATGACCATGGAGTTAGTATATAAAGTAAGGAGGGGTGTGGGGGGCAAAGCCCCCCACATATCTTGGTTATATAGTCTCTTTTGGAAACAGTTATTTATTGCACTTGTAAGTATCACTGTGTATAGTTTAAAATGTTTATAATATGTGGGGGGCTACCACACCCCCCAATGTGGGGGGGCTGTGCCCCCCACACACCCCTTACTTTATATACAAACTCCAGGGTCGCACGAAAAGGCCATTTATAACTTTCAACCAAATGAGTTTTCAGTGAAGTGAGCTTTCAGTGAAGTGGTCCTAGTAATTTCATTTTCAGTCACGTGAATTTTCAATCAACCGTAATAGACCCATATACATATATATATATATATATATATATATATATATATATATATATATATATATATATATATATATATATATATATATATATATATATATATATGTAGCCAGGGACAGAAACAACTAAATACAAATTGCTAAATTATTTAATTATCTCACAATAAGAAAAGTTTAGCAATCAAACCATATAAGTACATATTTTAGTGAAACGTTTTATAAAAACAAAAACATTTGCACACTGAACAAAAGAAAACTATTATGCTAAAATAAAAATAATAATAATAATAGTCATGGTAAAAAGCTAGAGCACAGGTCGAAAAGAGACATACTAGGTAAGGAATGCAAAAAGGGATGAGGGGGAATTTGATGCTATAATAAAAAATGTATTGTTGTGCATATTAAAAATATTATGGTTAAATAATCAACATCATATGCCTAACCAAATAAAAGAGTACCAATACAGTTGCATGTCTGATATGACAATCAAATGCCTATGGGTAATAAAGATATAGTTAAGCTGACATTGTCTGTACAAGTACCATATCTTATGAAGCCGAAGCGTCTATCCCAATATAAACAAACCGGTCACATTGTAACTAGCAATGAAATTAGTATCATTCAACAGACCGTGAAATACATGTTTGGCAAAGGCATGCATTCTACTCTAAAGTTTTATAGCTCTTAATTTCAGCACTAGAATCTGACATGGCATCATTTAAGCCAGGATTGTTACTAGCAGCGAAATGCAACTGCCACAGCAGCTCTTTATATTCAAGGGTGCAACCCAAAGGACTCCCCTCAGATTTTTTAAATATCTACTCCAACACAAAAAAATAAAATTGCTTATTGTTGCCACAATCGACCTTGTGCCTATATAGTGCATTCAGTCCATTCTCAGCCTTATCATCATAAAGATGCCCATATATTCTTCTGTGTAGCTAAACCTCAATTTTACTTATCTAAAAAGAAAAGCAGGCATCACAGAAGGCAAGATACACCAAACTAATAGTGTTACTATTAAAACTTTTATTGAAACAAAATGTATTATCTATAGTGGGCAGACTAATTACTGCACTCTCCTGTATACAAAAGCACTGTTTGCAGGCACTACATTTTCTATTGCCCTTTACTAGCCCTTCAGTTACATTCATACCACAAATGGGCACCTTTTCAATTTTTTTCTTTTAAATTAGCATACCTCTTAAAAGAAAAAAGCAAAGGGGGTTAGTCTATTATTCTGATGAAGTCCTAGTTATTGAAAGGATGAAACCACTTAAGGTTTATTAAATATTTTCTACTTTTTCACATTGCCCTGCTGTAGTTGTAGTGTTCCTGGGCGGCCTGGTTGCAAAGTTGTGTTGTGCTTTCAACACTCTTATACTACAATATCATTTGTTTCCTCTAAGATAAGCCAATTTGTGTTAAGAATATGTGAACAAAGTAAAATAGATATTTATATTTTAAATCTATTCTGCATCAGAATTTAGGTGAATCAAATATACCCGTATGTCTAACATCACAGCACCCTAAACAGAAATCTTACATACATGGACAGCAAGCTTTCTAAGAAGTGCATATTGCATAAATATTGCTTTTTTTTCCTTGTAGCTGAGAATGGTTCTTGTTAAAACAGGCCACTTTCCTAGTTGAAAAAAAAACATTTCTACAATTCCATGAGCAGCTGTTAAAGGACAAGCATTCAAATATTTTGATCTGTATATGAAATGTCTGCACACTCTCCAGAAATGTTTTTTACAATAATATCAAGTCCCCGTTTTCAGCTGCAAATAATTTCTTCTGCCATAGGGTATTTCTGAACATCACATTTACTCCTGCCTCTTCTCATCTTACTATTCTGTGTGTCCACATGACATTCCCTTTTAGTTTTCTTCCATCTGACTTAAAATATGTTAGCTCATTTCCTGCACTCAGGACCTGATCATTGTACAACCCCACATTTCATACTCTCCTCTTAGAATTGTGCCAACAAAACCTGCACTATATATTACTTGCAGTCACAGTAATAGCAATACTGTCTGCAATGACAGTTCTAGAAACTGAAATCTGCACAATCCAGTTGGTCTTCTTTTGTATGTGACACACTTATCATACTTTCAGAAGTGAGGATCTGAGGTCAGAAGTGCAGCCAGAAGTTATACATTGTTTGCTTTCTGCAACATTATGGTACTACATTAAAATATTGGTATACAAAATTCTTAAAGCTTCTTCTGTACAGCATGCTACAAGTAAACAATTCCATTGTCCCTGAAGTATTTCACTACTTTTCTCACAGAGAAATAAGAAAATAAATCATTTTCTTTTCCATAGAGGAAGCATTTTCTATTCTGCTTAGGTATTTTTTTTCTATTACTGGTTTTAGTTATCTTTCTGTTGAGGACCCTTAATGCAATGATACATATCTACTCTTCTTCCTTAGAGCTACTCTTCTTCCTCACTACTGCTGCTTTGTCTCAGGGAACAAGAATTATATGTACCCTTCCATGAGCCTTGTTCTGTGCATGCATGAGCCATGCAATTGGATCTGTAGTTTGTTGTATGCACTGGCATGCACACACACACACACACACACACACACACACACACACACACACACACACACACACACACACACACACACACACACACACACACATTCCTCGGATTAAAATAAATACTATAACACCACAGCCAATAACAACACAAAAAAGGTCAATTCTAAACTCCTTGATCTCTTTCTCTTAAAACCCTACAACTCTCTTTTTGAGTGGTTTTGCACACTGAGCAGCGTCGGGCAGCATAAACACGTTTAAACTATTCCAGGCTCCACAAAGTTTGCTCTTCACTTTTTCCCTTAGAACTGTTCAAACTCTCAAAGTAATTACTCTATTCTCTTTCTAAAGCCCTGCACTTGCTCAGCTCTTATAAGGAAACACTAACTAGCTAAAGCACTACACCCTCCTTGACTTCTCATAAGTATTAGACTCCTGAATGGACTTCCTGATCAAGTGAAAAATCAGTTCCCTTCCCTAATCTCATCAGTAAAAAAAACAGTTCCCTATACTAATCTGGTATGTCCAAGGGTCAGTTTCAAGGTTACTCTCCAGTCCAGCTGGTGAATCTGGGAATTTTGAGGCAATGTTACAATTGCCTTATGTACACAGACAACCCTCTCCTCCTTCCAACAAACTCTAATACATGTGAGAGATGCAGTTACACAGCCAAACTAGAGGCAGAGCTCTCTCAACCCAAGACTGGCACAGTCAGTCAGGAGGAAAAGGTAACCACCCACACCACAAATCCAGTCTCACACAGACCTATTGCATCTGCATACCCAACACATAAACACACAAAAACATCCTCGGAGGCTCTAAATAAAAATCTGCCTAAACAGCAAAGACCTCCTAAGCAGATATCCAAGCAACAGCCACCCCTCAACAATACCCACAAATCACATATCTCACAAAATCAGTGTACCTCACAGTCACAGCCCATAAGGCCAAACAACACACCAAATACACTTGTTATGGGGGACTCTATTGTCCTGCACACTGATGTCCCACTCACCAGACTGAACGAGGAGAAGGTCACTGTAAGCTGCCTGTCAGGTGCCAGGATCCACCACATAATGCAAGCACTCAGGTCACTCCAAAGCAATTACAAGTATGACTCCGTCATTGTTCATGCTGGTGTGAATGACCTGAGATGTACCTCCCTGGACTACATGAAAAGAGACATAGAGGAGCTCTCTGACCATGTAGCCCATGCTGGTATGTCCCTGACCTTGAGTAGCATCTTGCCCTCACCAAGAATGATGCCACAGTATAAAGACAAAATGATCAGTTTCAACAATTGGCTAAAGTATTGGTGTCATTCAAAGGGGATCCAGTGTCTGTCAGCCTGGGATGACATGCTCGACAAGCCACGTTGCTTCGCTAGGGACGGCTTGCACCTGTGACCCTTAGGCTTTCGTATACTGGCCAAGGCTCTTGCCACCCCCATAGTGCCTTTTTTAGGCAAGGCTCAAAGGACAAACCCACCTCCATAGACAACCCAAAGATAAAAAAACTAAAGGTAATGCTACTCAATGCCAGAAGTCTAAACCTCAAGATGCACACACTTGAGACTCTCCTCAGTATGGAGAAAATTGATGTCTGTGCAGTAACAGAAACCTGGTCCAAGGCTCCTGAGAGCACCCCAGGACTACCAGGTTATAACTCATACCATGCATTTCGGCCCCAAAACTCGGACCAAAGCACAAAAGGAGGGGGAGTATCTATATTCATCAAAGATACCTACACCTCCAGGTTAGTGGCACTGCACGAAGCATCGGAAACCATCCATGTGCAACTAACAGCGGGCAAAACTGCCTTTCAGTTTGTAGCCTGCTACAGAACACCCTCCCTATTACAGGAACCCCACTTGGCATTCCTGAGAACACTGGAGAATATGAAGGTCTCTCCAAACACTATGTTATTGGGTGACTTCAACTACCCAAACATTGACTGGGAAAACTACTCAAGCCCAAACACCCTCAACGGTTCCTTGAATTTATAAACTCTAACACAATGGAACAACTGGTCACCACTCCCACAAGAGGGAACAACATATTGGACCTGGTCATCACCAACATGGGGACTCTATGTTCCACACCAGAGGTAAACCCCTCATTGGTAAGATCAGACCATAAACAAATTTCCCTGGACATTCATATCCCGTCCCCACCCCCAGCCAAGGAAATCACTGTAAAGAATTTCTCCAAAGCCAGCTTTGCACTTCTCAAGACTAAGGTGGAATCCTTCAAAGCCCCTGGGCCAGAGGATAATACAGGCCAATCCGCAGAATCCTTTACAAATGCATTCTATGAGCACCTGCAGGAATGCATGGATCGTGCTATCCCAAATAAAACCAAGACTCACTCCTCCAAAAACAGGAGACCGGTCTGGTGGACCCCGGCCATAAATAAGCTATACAACAGAAGGAGGAAGCTACTACATGACAAAGCAAAATCCCAAAAAGGGAAGGCATCTCTGATCAGTATTAGCAAGAAACTTCGATCCCTCATAAAATCATCAAAGGCCAGTTTCGAAAGAAAAATTGCCCTAGACACTAAAGATAATCACAAGGCCTTTTTTAGTTATGTCAGAAACATGGGCGGAAACTCCCAGATATGTTCTGAATTGTTGCATAACGGTACAAAATATACCGAAGCTACAGACATAGCCAACATCCTGGCAGACAGATTCAGCACAAACTCCCCCCCCCCGAAAGGAGCAAACGCCTGTCCCAACTGAATGTAACCTCCCTGACATCACAGATGCACAGGTGAATGCTGCCCTCTCCAAAGCAAAAAACACAGCATCTATGGGACCGGACGGTGTCCCAGGCTGTGTCTTACATGAGCTCCAAGAAGAACTGAACCCTCACATTAAGTCACTGTTCAAACTTAGCCTTACTACAGGATATGTACCCAAAGAATGGCGTACAGCTACAGTGGTCCCACTCCACAAAGGTGGTGCCACAACGGACCCCGGAAACTATCACCCGGTAAGCCTGACTAGTCTGGTCTGTAAAGCTATGGAGCATATTATCATGGAACCCATAAACAAAGACATTGGGAGCCTCCAGAAACTGGATCCTACCCAATTCAGCTTTGTTAAGGGCAGATCTTGCCTCTTAAACCTAGTTGATTTCTTTGAAACAGTTACCAAAGCCATAGATGAGGGCAAGGTAGTCCACACAGCCTACCTGGACCTCGCAAAAGTCTTCGACACAATACCCCACTCAGGCATCATAAATAAGCTTACCAGCTTAAATATCAACCCCTATATCACAAGATGGGTTGCAAACTGGCTCAGAGATAGAACCCACATGGCCAGAATCGCAGGTGCCATGTCCGAATCCAAACCAGTTACAAGTGGCGTCCCACAGGGCTCAGTTCTGGGACCTCTCTTGTTTGGTATATACTTCTCTGAGGTTAAGGCTAACACGGGGGGATTATGGCTGACAAAGTTCGCAGATGACTGCAAACTGGGGGCCATAATCGAATCTCCAGCTGACACAAGCATCCTCCAAAAGGGTCTCACAGAGACGGATGCTTGGTGCCAGAACCACGGCCTCAAGCTAAATGCTAAAAAGTGCATAGTCATCCCATTTGGGAAAAACAAGGTGCCCACAAATTACCACATAGGTGGTAATCCATTAAGTATGGAAGAAGTAATTAGAGATTTGGGGACCAACGTAGATAGTAATCTCTCCTTTGATAATCATGTTGCCAAAGTGGTTAGAAAGACCTTCTATATAGCCCACCTTATCATGAAAGGGTTTGCATCTAGATCAAGAGAGGTCATTGTGCCCCTCTACTCATCACTCATCAGGCCCATAATTGAATACAATGCCCCCTTTGGGATGCACCTTACCCGACACCTGCAGCAACTGGAGAGACCCCAAAAGTACCTCACCAAGAGGATCATGGGCTACAAACAGATGTCCTATGCAGCTCAACTAAAGAAACTCCAGCTCTACTCAGTTGCTTACCGCCTACTCAGAGGCGATCTATGCCTGACGTACAAAGCCATATCAAACCCAGAATTAATGGACATGCTCTACCTCAAAAAATCCAAGTCCCTTAGAGCTACATGCTCCAGGGACCTAAACCTCAGCACAAAAATAAATAAGACATGCTGGTGGGACAGATTCATTTCCCAGAGGCTCCCCTCACTGTGGAACAGAATCCCAATTCATGTTAGACATAGCCCCTCGCTGACCCTCTTCAAGCAAAATTTGGATGCGTGGATGGGAAATCGCAAATTCACCCCTGGGATCTCTCCTGTGTCCCTGCTAGACAGAGGCACAGTAAACTAATCTTAAAAGGGTACCTTCTGTGACCTACTTTACAGAGGCACAGTAGGCTAATCTAATAGGGAGGCGGAAGCCAAATACACTCTGGCTAGGCTTATAAATGCCCTAGGGCAGATAGCCTAGTATCTACCTATGAACCTAATACTGATATTATGGACATGTCAGTAAAGGCAAAAACATAAAAAATAAGCATTTTTACAAACGAAGAGTCCCTTTGCAGCATCACATTAACCTTGCAAATCAAAATATATTAACTTGATTAGCTCCGTGACTTCAGACATAGTATATCCCCAGAGTTCTACTGCAATCAAATGGTATTTGCTACTGTGTCTCCATATGGGACCATATACCTCACTGTCCCTCAATATATCCATTAATGCCTGATAAACTGATCCTTAGAGCGGCACTCTTTTGACATGAGAAAAAACACACTCCTTGTGACAGCCTTTCTCTCTATTCATCATTCCCATGGATGTTATAATTGCAGTATTTAATTGACTAATGCAGCACATAAAGCAATATCTGTGTTCAAGGTAATTCAGGCTAAAATCCATATTGTCCTTTAGCTGAAATAACAAAGCACTGGGATGACATTCCAGAGATCTGGATTATATCTGGTCTCCATTCCTAACAAACAGACAGACACTGTGTTGCAGAAGTGATCAAATGAATTTATTACTGGCAAATCATGTTAAATTTAAAATGTATAAACTGTAAGTATGAACACTGTGAACCACAATGAAAATTATAAATTTAACTGACATCAATACAATTACAGGCCTATTATCGGGTGGAATGACACAAAGCTCGCACAACAGCCTATACATTTATTTGATTATAATATGCATCAACCAACAGATCCTGTCACTGCCTGTGCAGTGCTGTTATGAACTGAATTCTTTAATTATAAACTATCAAGCAAGGTAAAAGGGGGGAAATTTAAACAAAAAAGGGGTCTTGTTTAGAACTGTCAAGACAGTAATTGTCTCTGCACTTTCTTCCAAATAAACACACAGGCACTGTGTTCTAATGGGACCAAATGAATTTACTATAGACAAATTGTGTTAAATTTAAAATGTAAAAGTTGTAAATATTAACACTGTGTGCCACATTGCAACTTATAAACTTAACTGACACCAATATGTCTACAGGCCTGTTATTAGGTGGTGTGACATAAAGCCCTCCCAAGGACCTTTAAATTGATTTGATTCCAAAGCCTATTAGAAAATAAATCATGCTACTGCCTGTGCAGCACTGTTATGAATGGAATTCTTTAGTTATAAAGTATCAAGGAAGATAAGAATGGGGATGTAACAAAAGGGGAGTGGACGTCACAAGAAGCAGCCCACCCAGCTGGAATTTGCCTGTTCTCCCTTTTTATTTTTAATATGTTTTTTTTTTTTTTTGCGCTTCCTTCTAATGAAATTACCTAAATATGAACTAACTGCTTGCCAAGTAGTAAGGTGATGTATACGACCAGTGTAAAGTAGCTGTGCTTTCCACTTACACTTGTTTGCTACTGGATTGACAATATTCTTTTAAAAATAAAGATAAGTTTAAATTAAATAGGTCCCAACCAAACTCTGATAAATGAGTCCTATCTTTTTTATAACAAGTAGCATCATAGCATAAGCATCATGATACTTAGGTAACGAAATACCTAACACAAGACTTGCTCCTGATACTTTGTGGTTAGCAACCTTCTGACTTTCTGTATAGCTTGTCAGTTGAAGGCTCCTGTCCAGTTTAGTCTGTGCACAATAACTGACCATAAGCTCTTAGAGGGAAAGTGTGTCTAATTATTGCCTAGTCCCACAGAATGCAGTATAAGATATCTCTTGAGTAAAAATCCTAGATCATTCCCACCGACATGAAGGACAATTGTGTGCAGGAATCTTATTTCTTGAACAATCTGAAGTGGATGAATGAATAGTTGACTCCACTGTAATCCAGGAATTCCTTTTCAAATGACTCAGAATTGGCATGATCTATCCCAAGGTTTGAGCCATTGGGTTGGACTGAAGATTTGGCCTGGGCTTGCAGAGTGAAGGAATGCCCCATAATGAATATGGTTCTTGTTCTTGTAATCAAATGAAATGTATATGATTTTAGTCATGGTTAGGTTGGTCTATATATCTTAAGTAAGCATTAGAGAACCACCGGCTTAACCTTTTGGGAATTACACCAGAATGACCTGAAGCATCTTAAGCAGAAGGTCGACCATTTCTAAATGAGAATAAAGTGTATGGGCTGAGGGAAATATCCAAGTGATACAAAACTCACCTGAATTGTTTGAAAGTTCAGTGATAGTAATCTTCTGATCTACACTGTTCATAAATACCAAGATGTTTTTTCTTGGGTATGGGTTTAGCTCTTAAAGTGCCCCCTCCCCTTGAAACAGGACATGTAAGCAGGTTCTCACTTCTCTGTAAGATGATTTAGTGTCCATAACCTATTGGTCTGTTTAGGATATAGTAATCCAGATTAGGACCACCTCCTTAGTGAAAATAACTTCTGTCCATTTAAGATTGCCAACCATTTCACTCACTCAAAAAGCTTCAAAGTGTAGCCAAAAGAATAATATGGTCCAGAGGAAATAATTGTAGTATTAGTCAGATAGAGCATTCAAGCTCCAGAGAATACATTTCAATAATGCTACGCCTTTGGGCCACCTACTGTCATGTTTTGAGCTTCTAAAGTTGTCCCACTCTTTAAATCTTCTGTCCAGTGTTTGGTAACATTAGCAACTTCAAATATTCTGAAAAATGGACTTATAGCTGACAAGGGTATTGTGACTATGTCCGGTGAAAGACCCTTTTATTTACAGTCGTAGAGATAGGGTGAAACAGTTTGATAATAGCAATGAAAATCCTGTTTCTCTCTGAACGGTTGAAAAATTGAGCTAACTGTCTAATGGCTGTGGTGTATGATATCTTTGTCCTACTGGACCGGGATTTCCAAAACCAAAAGTTATCCTTCTGCAATCATGTAGATCCTTTCTAGAATTAGGGTGGGGAATGAGTCCGATTGAGGAGTCAGCCATTTGAATCAATGAACCTGTAATCGAGAAAGTGCTTTAGCAAGTCAATTCTTAGTTCCATTAATGTGTACTGCTGTGAAGGTCATGTTGATATTTAAAGAAATGAGCACCAAAAGTCTTAAAATGGAATTAACACAGACATTTTTGAAAGAGATTTTGTTGAGAAGTTCCACAGCTGTTTGGTTTTCTGATCTAAATATGACACATTTGTTTGTAAGCTGATCTTGCCATATAAGGACGGAGACCAGTATTGGAAGTTTTCTAAAAATATGGTGTTTTTCTTCCTTGACTGAGACCAGTCTTTTGGACAAGATTTTGGGAAACTGTGTCCACTGAAGTATTTACCCATCTTAAATTTGCTGGAGGCATCCTTAAACAGTTGTAGGTTTTCATTTCTTACCCAATTATCTTGCCAAAAGGATGTGTTGTTGTAGTCCAAGAGGAACCAAGACCAGAGTCTGAGATCTTCTTTGACTCTACTGCATAAAAAGTCCACTATAAATCTGGTAAGGGTTCTACCATGAGCTATAGCCTGGAATGCAAAGTTGAGGAGACCTAACCGTTCCATGACCTTTCTGATGGTGGCCTTTCTTCAGATCAAGTAAACAGTAATGGCTGTGGAAGCCTCGTCAGTCTTTTGTTTTGTTAAGCAAAAACAACTATGTGTGGTGGGTATTTCAGTACCCAGGAATGTTAATATTTTGACTGGTCCTTCTATCTTATCCTCAGCTAAAGTAAAACCTAAAGATTTGCATAACTTGACGGATGCCTGGATCCCTTTCTTGGCTTGTCTCTCCCCATTAACAAGGATTAAAAAAATCATCCAAGTATTGTTTTTCAAGGAGCAGGGATTCACCTGTTTCTTTCACCAGTGAAGGCTCTTGTTAAACATTGTACAGTATGCTGAGCACTGCAATGGCATGGCTGTGTCAAAAAAGTAATTGCTCATAAATTTCATGCATAGCATGTGTCAATCTTGAGATCTGAAAGGTAAAAGGTGAAATGCAGACTGCATCTCTACTTTTGCAATCCATGGATCGCTGAGTTAATTTATGATGACTACTGCATCTTCTTGTGATGTATATTGTACTCTGGAATATTTCTTGTCTATGCTGTCATTTACTGATAGTCCCTTAGAGTGTGATAGATGATGAAATAAATGGTACTCACATGGTTTCTTTTTGGGAACCAAGTCTAGGAGAGAAGTAATAAAAAGGATCTAAAGGGGCTGCTGGTAATGGATCTTTGATGTGACCTAGATGTATTTCATTAGAGTTGACTTCTTGTACTATGAGTTCCTTCCCAATTGTTGTTTTTAGGGTTTTGCATCCTGAAAGCATGTTTTCGATGCTGAATCATATGGAGAAATCATTAGTAAAACCTTAATTGATGAAGTTGTCTGTTGTTTTATCTGGCTAGTGCATTAAGAGTTCTTTGAGAAACTCTGCTTTAGTGGGGGAATGGTTCCTGTGAGGTTTATCTGAGACTATGAAAACTGTGTGCTCTACTGAAGACTCAGAAATAAGTTTTACCTCTATCAGATTTGTAGTCAGTACTGGTTTGTCTCATTTTCTGGATTTGACTTAAACTAGGAGCAAGTTTGTGATCTTTGTACCAACATCTTGTAAATGTTGCATGTGTGTGGAACCCTGCAAGCAGGCCATCCACAATTAACCAGAGTTAAATGTCCATCCTGTTTTGCCTCTGACCAGATGATGCTCCTTCTGTTGGCTGGAATCATCTTGTGTTTTATCTACCATGACTGTGAGTCAGGTGTCGCATGTCTGGTATATATTTTAAGTGGCTGCCTTTTGCCTTTAGTTTTCTGAATCTTTACTGATGATAATACCATGCAATCCCCCCTTTTAAAACATGGACCTCCCTTATGTTAATGAAATAACATAGGTGTAGGGTGGCCATGGAAGGTGTTTTACAATAAAAACTACCATGTAATATATGAATCCCATTACCCAGTTGCCTCAACACTTTACCTTTATATGTTTTGGTTGTCATCTGCCCAAGACTACCAAGGCTTCTGTAAGGTCATTAGATCCATTTAAGTCAGTATGTGTTATCCTATGTATGCTATCTACATCTATTAGATCAAAAATGTCCAAGAAGTCACTTCTACAAATGTTTTCTTTTACCATTTGTGATATATGGAAAGAGATAACCAAGCCCTGCATTGTGTTTTCATGAAAGTTTTTCATAAAGATTTTATTGCTGTTGTTATGTTTTGGGGCTTTGCTGGTGTTCTCTGAATCACTGTGCACTGTTGGCAGTAAAAGGAAGGATAAGGTACTGGTAGTGTAAGTGCTTAACTCTATGGGAATTTGTTCAGGGCTGAGTTGTTGAGTTTCATGCATACTATGTGAGGTAATCAAACTCTTCCTTCCTCATTAAGTGCTCAATAAGTGTCTGCGTAAATTTATCAATGCCCCCAGTATGCTCTTCATCTTGATTAACGGGTATGACTGGCTTCTCCATACCTGCTGTAATCTGGGGGTAATTGTCTCTGGGATCCTGAAAGGATATCTCCTTCCTGTTCTCCCTCTTGGTCTTTTAGGTGCAGGACTCTCCTCTGCATTGACTGGTTCATTAAACTGACCTACTGCTCTCTTCAAGTTTCACTGAACAGATTCTGCCACTAGCTCATTCTCCTCTGTCAACAAGTTTTCAAAAAAATCTGGCTTCTTTGGAGATATAGCTCTATCTTTGTTTGCAATAAAGCCATGGTGAAAAACTTAAAAGAAAATAAGTTTTAGGAAAGTGTCATGTTGTGTCTTCCGCTTCTTTTTTTAAATATATAACTTAGTTTATATGTATTTAATGAGTTTTATCTATGATTATAATGTTTTCTGAACTGCTGTTTTTTTTTTCAATCTTGTAGGCAAGTCTTTGATAGCTGGAAATGTGGAGTGTTGCATGACTGATTAAATGCTGTCTGTACAGCGGAGGCAAGTTCTTGTTCTGTGGTGTGTAGAATATTTCTAAGAATTAATTGATTGTAAGTGTGTGGTTACTAATTAAACCTAGCTTATGGATAGCTCTGTGTGAGAAGTAAGCCCTGTACTTTGAACCTACAAGGTTAACCATTGTGACAACACCATCTGTGTGCATTTTTTTTGTTGCTCTTGATCCCTTCTTTGTAAAAGTTAAAGAATCTAATTATGCAAGGTGTAATTGTGCAATTAATAAAAAACTGTTAGTTTACTGAACTAGGAAGGACCTTTTTTTTTTGTTATATGTGAATGTTTCTTTAAGATGGGTGGTTTGGTTGGTCATGCATAATGAGGACAACATGGAAGTAATGCTCATGCAAGGGCTGAGGTGAATCTTATAACCGATGAAAACCTGGTTACATGAAATAACAACTTTTGCTTTTTTTTTCTTTTTGACAGAAAAACAGCTGGAAACCAGTGTTGCAAACTACGAGAATCGGGGCTGGGGGGACTCTAGAAGTGGCTGTGGTGCTGGAGAATGCTGAGGGCAATTCAACTGA
>NC_056741.1:975828096-975860596 GCF_019279795.1 Protopterus annectens | reverse complement strand
CCTGTTAACTCTATATCTCTAGTATTTATGAAAGCAAGGAAAAATGTAGAAAAGTAAAAATGGTCAACAGTTTATTTTTTTATTTCCAGGAATGATATGGGTGTTTTATTTCATGTTTTTCTTCATGGAGATGAACAACTTTAATGTTTGCTGTTTCCCATGGCCATACCATGCCTGTTAATGAAATCTTATTGCGCAGTTCCTCATACTTTTATAAGGGATGACTTGCAAAACTTTGTTACAGAGTTGATTGCAGACTGAACCTTCCACAAACACTTAACATAAGCCACTTACCCCTAATGACAAATGCAAGAAAACTTCTGTTTCCTCTCTAATGCATCTATAGCCTTTGGTGGGTTATGTGATAAAATCTCCCAAATGCCAGAAGTGTTTTCTTCCTAAGTCTGTATGTGGTTAACATTTATAGTATGCCTCAATAGAAACATGGCTGTTCTTCTGCACTGTAAAATAGGACTTTGGTGATAACACTGAAGTGGGTCAATTATGCAATAACATACAACAAACTGTGTGCTTTGTGTAAAAATGTTGCTTTCTGAAATGGACTGAGGCCCAAGGCAAAGTTAAGTGATGAATATTTCATGCACATTGCACAAGATATTATTAAAGTACTAATCCATGTCAGGTGTTGTTGTATGCATGTTATATCAGGATTCGGCCACATCTGGTTTACTTTTGTCATGACAGCGAAATTGTACTGATCAAATTTACAGATCAGACGTGAAAAAATCCCATCATATCTGTCATCTGGTCTTTGAATATTGCTATTGTAGAATACGTATAAAATACAGCGTGTATAATATTGTAAAAGGTGAAATTGTTAAGTAAAATTATTTTCTAATCATGTTCTAGAGCATATCATAGCAGTAGTTGCAATTTTGCTATAATTTATGATAAGTATTACATGGTTTATTATGTTATAACTGCAAGGTATTATCACTGAAAGGTTTGAAAAGTAGCCTAATTTAGTTTGCAAGATTTCTGCTTAATGGAATCTTTCAGCAAAAAACGTGTGTACTGTACATACTACCTCTCCAAAGTATTCACAATGACAAAACAAATGCTGTCATTTGTTACAGTGCGTATCTAAGTAGATATCTGAGTGCTTCAGAGGGTATTTATGTTCTACACCAAATCTCGAAGACATGCTTGCACTTAATAAAAGAAATGCATTAACAGAAATAAAATTGTAGTTCTGAATGGATATTGTGGTAGTAGAGAAGGAAGTTTGAGTTTAACTGTGTTGTCAGTAGCTTACATGTTAAGTTTTAGTTTTATGTGCCTCCAATGTTTAATGAATCACTACACTTGCAGCGTACAAAGGGGAGAATGATGCTTGTTCCAAGTTAACAACACTGTAGCCAGTACGAAAGTGCAACACAATCCAAACAGTACTGTGCCACGGTTGCTGGCTTGAGTGTGTATTATTTGTATTTAATTGCTGACTATGTCCAAAGTATCTCAACAACTTTTGAAAAGCATTTTAAAGAGAGTAGCAAATAAATACTTACTAGTAAGACATAATGCAGTGTATAGCACTACTGCTACCTGAATTACCTTTGCTTTTTAGGATGCTTGTCTTTTCTCCATAGTTATGTGACACTTTAATTAGTATATTAAACTAAAGATATGGGAGAGATAAAACTGCCTACTTGGAGTACTTGGAAATTACACACCTGAAAAAGATGCTTTCAAGTTTTCATCATCTTTAGGGCCTTTATTAGCTCTGCATTTGTTTTTAATTTGATACTAAGTGGCACTTGTCTATATTTTCTGATATTGACAGAATATCAATATATGAAGAGGTTGCTTTGATAAAACTTCAGTATCTGAAACTTATTAAATACAGTCATAAGCAGTATCTTTAAAAATAAACATATACTTAGTGATAATACTAACCAAACATCTTATTAATATGCATAAGATCTCACTGACCATTGGTTCTAGTATTCTCAGTATGAGCCAGCTGACCACATTCTTATTTCATTTCCAGGCCTCAAAGCTCATCTGGCTTATTTCTTTTACAAGTTTTTAAGCAGAACTTTTTATAGATGGAATAGTTTACCTGACAGATAGTAAATCAAACAAACAGCATTTGCCAAAATTAGTAAAAAAAAAAACATTGATTCTAGAGTTACATAAGAGGTAGAGACTGAACTTACCTTAGTAGGCAAATGTAACTTATCATCACTTTGTACAGCCATAAGTTTGATTTAAAACATGTGTCATCAGTCAAGCATCCCACATTTGGATAGTGAACTGATGCATTTCTTTTTTGTATGAGATATTTTGTTTGCTAATTTTCTTCTAATTTCTTTTTCTCCTTTCTGCATATCAGCAATCAGCAGCCAATTTCTATCAACCCATTCATTCTACCTGAGTAAAGAATGATTGCATACGTCAATCACTTAAGGAGGAATCAGAGTATCTCAAGTGGCCCTATTTTCTGTTTCCCAAAACAAAGCATCCCAACATGCACACAGTATCACAATCCCAGCCCACTGACTAATGGACTCTTTTACACTTTCATCTCTTTTCGGTTAGAGTATGAAAACAAGTTATTTGGTGAGTATGCCTATCCTGGCTGTTGGTGCTACCTGATTCAATACTCAACATCTGCAAAATACCAGCAGTGCAGCAGACTGCATTGTCTCCTCCCACCAGGATGGGCAATTGCTCCATCTGGCTTTTTCAAAGCATCTCTCATAAACTGGCCATAGTTCATCTGGAATCAAATCAAGGATTAAGGACTCTATACCATGAGCCAAAAATTTTCTAACTTTTGATAAAAAAGAAATATGGTAAATTAAAATGTTGGTGTAGTGTTCCTAAACCTCACATGGTTGGCTCATAAGATTTTTTTGAGACTGTTCCTGGCTTTCTAAAAATTGCTGAGTTTCTATTCTCCACAAGTGTCAGGTGATCAAGTCACAAAATAACAAGGAACAGAAAGCCGAGGACTGTCTTCCATAAGAAATCACTGCCAATGTGGTTTTTAACTAGAAGCCTGCAGTAAGTCCTTCATTTCAGTAGATTTTCCCTTCTTTGTATTTGGGTAATCCTAGAACTAGTAGACATAAGTTTAAGGGGTGTGAGGAGCTCCCCCCATATTAGTATAGCTCGGTGGGGTTGGCCTCCCTCAAACAATGTTTACAATTTGAGTTTTTACAATATTATGTTTTGGGCATTTGTTTTTGTTGCTGTAGGTACTTGGTTTTGCTACATGAGATTTAGTACAGGAACCTTTGCTCCTTTGTTTTCTGTTTCAATATCAAGAAAATATGAATGGATTGAAAGTTGGATAATCAATAAACCTATTTCAACAAAATACAGTTATAATTCATAAGTTAGTTTTAACTTCAGTAGAATGATATCAAAAACATTGACTGCGAAAGGTTGAAAAAAAATATCTAAACGATGATGTGCATGCGCTGAGGCATAGCCTTGTATCACACAAAACAAATCTGTTGATTTGATGTAGCACTTCCACACCCTTTGCAACTTAAATATTCTAACTGCAAGATCACACGATATCCGCATGTTACCCAGCATGCACTGAGGCATAGCCTTGTATCACAAAACAAATCTGTTGATTTGATGTAGCACTTCCACACCCTTTGCAACTTAAATATTCTAACTGCAAGATCACACGATATCAGCATGTTACCCAATCATGGTAATGCAGTGATCTTGCAAGATGTGTCAACAAAATAGACGTCGACTTCAACCACTGAAAATTAACAATGGGGAACGATTTTCTTATTGAGTTGCTTTAATAATACTGTTAACACATTGGAAATATATGCATAGGTATGCTAAAATTCTGAAGGATATCAGTATTTGAAGTTTTCTTTTTTCCTTTCTTATTATTTAAAATTAATGCAACATGATACCCCTGACTTAAAAGTGAAACTCATTCCAAAAATGTGTGATGGAGTATTGTCTAATGTCAAATTCATTTTGAAATGGTGGACTTTTTTCCTCAACGCTTTCAATAAAGCCAAAAAGTAGGCTTGTGTAAGACATATGTTTTTTTCTACGTTCAGAGATAAAACAAGTACACATGTTGTTTTTTAGATGTTTATTGACCCTCCATTCATTATTGAACACTGATCTGCCCTAATCTGCATGATGACAATATTCTTCATTTTCAAGCCAGTAAATGCCCCTCTACTTTGCAAATACAATTGCAGACCTCACTCTCTGAACTATTTAATCGGGCAGAAGTTAATAATCACCTTATTGATCTAAATAAATAATGCTACCTTGTTTGCTTCAAACTTCAAACCATTTAACTTCCCTAACATTTCCATTAAGTACATCCACAACAATCCTGTCCCCCAATTTTTTTGGAATGTAGATATCTTAGTGCCATGTTGATAATATCACAAATAAAATACTCGCAAAGATAAACCTTTGCTTTAGAATTTCTCATCTTTTCTCCCCAGTGGCACAATCTGCCCTGGACAAAAATGTACTGTTTCCAAAATTGGAAAATGGGTTTCCTTACTTTGCCTTTAACTCTTGTCTATAACACTAAGAGAATGCAGATATCATAAATCCATATCTGCACTTTGCCTTGTTGGAAGATGTCCAATCTCACCAATGTAATCTGTATAAAACCTTAAACTGGCTATCAATGATATTGCTTATGAAACACTCAACGAGACATCATTACTCTAAGATGGTACTCTTTTAAATCCGTTTTTGGTGAATGTGACTTCTTCAAACTGGGCACCGCCTTATGGAGTAAACATCCCTCACAGTAGAAATCTTAGACTCCATTTAAGGAGTCAACTGAGCTGTCTCTGAACATCTTCACAAACAGGCTGAACAGAAATGTTATAGTGATAATGGGTAATAGCAAACTTCCTCATGGTCATCTCTTTTGAAAACAGCCAATCTTTCAGCCGTTAATGCAATACTCTTTCACAGCAGGCTTTTCTCGTAATTTCTGCTTTAGTTTCTCTTGCTCACTGCATTTTTGCATATCCTCTACCTCTTCTTAAGTGAAACAAACATGCTTATTTTTTTTTTGCAGTGTATACATGACAACTATGACTGTTTTGCTCTTGCTTTGCATATGAGACTATTGTCTGCTTTTTTATGGACATGAATACATTTGCTACAGTGCCTGGATCAAGGCCATTATTAAACTAGCCCATTTACTCAGTTATTGGATAGGAAATAAAACAAATGAATTAACAAATAATTATGCATTTATTAACCATGTTAGTCCTTTTGGATACAGTTGATTTTCAGAGGGGACCTAGCATGAAAAGCTTTCACATAAAAAAGAAGACAAAAACTGGTTTGGACAAGTAAGGAAAATGAAAGAAATAGCAATATAGCAATTACAAGACAAAAGTATGTTCTTTCCATGCAGTGAACATTACCTCATTAATTGAATTATATTCAGCTCACTAGGTAAAAGAGAAATAATCTGCAGTAGCCTTCTCTTCTTTGCTTTTACTCTGTCTCAAGTAAAGCACGTGTAATTTATTTTGTAAAATGTATTTTTTTGGACCTCCTGCACATATAGGACACTTCTTCTTGCCATTTTGTTACTTATTCAGCAACACTCTGTTATTTCATGATATACGAATTGCATTAAAATGACCAGAGTAAACAAAGTTCTGATGTATTCTGTTACTTTCCATCATGTATGACAATAATTAAAATAATTTTAGTATTGTTTTGCCTCAAACCTCCCTAGGAATGAGGATGGTATCGGAATGGACAAAATTGCAGAACCAGCTTGTTACCAAAGCAGACCAAGAAAAACTGTCTGTCTTTTGGATCAATGGAGTTGAGCATAAATAGACAAAAAGTGTATTATGACTCAAAGTGCAAAATCTTGTTTGCTATCATATGCGAGATTGTGCAGATACTTATCATTTGAATTATGAAACCTTTAAATTGGTTGACAAAATTTTAAAACCCTATTGAACACTCCGCACTGCAAAGCAAAATATTAATATACAAGGAAATCACTCTGAAATGTAAAGGTAACTATTCATGCCATTAAATTCATGTACCAAGCAAAACATATAGTGTCATAATATAATTTCCAGTGAAGCAATTCACAATACCTCATAAAAATACAATATAAATAACTACAAATCAAATAACCACATTACACTACAAGACATTACTCCAGTTTCAAACAGTTCACTAACACGTTGTTAATCAAGTATGTCTGGGCAACAAAGGTAGAGACTGACTAACCCAATGCACCTACTTCCAGTTTAAAAAATGAAATATACGTATCCATGTCACTGAATGGCACTGATTTATACATTTCTGGGTAATGGTTGTGATGCCCACCACTGCCACCAATATGTGATGGCTACCATTATTTGTCATCCCCATGATGATCACTGAGCCTGAATCCTCACCAGTGACATTGGACAGGGACATGCACTTCAATACAAATGGATACAATCAGTACTTCTAGATGCAGACCTCTCTGCATCAAGTTCAGTTTCCCTTAAGAGCACACACGGAACACACTCAGCCCAGGGTCTGGATGTTTCTATATCTATTTCCCTCCAGGTCCCCAATAAGGCTGCTCACTGGTACAGCTGTAGAGTTAGATCTTCAGCCAAGTGTCCAAGCCAAGTCCTCCAGCACCCTCTCTGTAAACCAACTGCTTCATGTCCCTGCCCCTGCCCCAAGTAACTGACACACACACACACACACACACACACACACACACACACACACACACACACACACACACACACACTCTTTAATATTTAAATTTGACCCACACACCTGGGAAAGGCTGGCACAGATTACCTTCTACCAACTCTGCCCAGACTATAAGTTAGATTCACTGCCAGCAGTCAGTTATTATAAGGTACCTACAAAGGGTATCCAATTATACTGTATAATATTAATACTAATACAAATGGTAGTAATCCACTAAGATGGCTAAGCCTTTTGGAGTGACTCACACAGTGGCAGCAAATAAATATAAGTACTCTCAAAGGTTAAATACTTTCTACAATGACCAACCATAATAAAAGTTTTAAATATATTTAATAATAAATAATAAAAGAACATAAACTTATTGACTATACACTCACAGAAAATATTGAAATTAACATCAATGGACAGTTGCATACAAACAAAGAAAAACACTCTCTAAAATAATCACCACTATATTCCAGACTGAATCTATATGAATTACTGTTCCCTAGTTAAGTTACTTGCTACTGTAAGGCAAGATGCTGTGGGTGAGGGACTTTCTAGTACATTCTATAGCTTAGAAAGGTATTGCAAAGAGCTGAATACAAGGTAAGAGGGTGTTATCTCGCAGCTAATGTTGAAACTAAAGAAAAGAGTAGGGACTGGGCCATCAGGGTTCAGGAGAATATGGAAGAGGAAAATAGGATTTTCTTTGTCAATACATTTTCTCCATTCTCTGAGACCTTGAAGAGGCTGGTAATTAAGTTTTGGCCCATTGTTGTAGTTGGAGAAGAAAATACTAGTGGTCTGTTTTCTGACAAGATTACATTCTCTCACAGTAGATTCCTGAATCTAAGGGAATTGTTAAATAGGAATAAAACAGAAGTTGGGAGAGTTTCAACAGGTTGCTATCCATGTGGAAAATGTAAGATATGTAACAGGGTAAAGAACTTAAATGGCACCAGAATCAATAATAGAATTTACAGAACAGTTAATAGGTTTAACTATGGCACATGCGGGGTGGTTTACATTATTGGAAGTGGTTGTGCTCCCATCAGATGGTATATAGGGCAAACAAAAAGGGCAGTTAAAAACGTATTATGGAACATTTGGGGGATGTAAGACATTATAGAATGGAAAGCCCAGTGGCCCAACATTTTCATTTAGTACATGAAGGTCTGATGTCAGTTTGTTCTTTACTGTCGTGGCTAAGCCCAATTGCATACAAGGGGATGTTTTTACCCTTAATATGGTTACGAATAGAAATTAAATTTATTATAAATGTTGACACTCTGTACCCAAAGGGTATGAATTTGGAATTAAATCTTAATGTTTATAATGCTTTTTTGGTAGGGACAGGAACATATAACATTGTAGTTGCAGCTTTCATATTTTGCACTAGCACTTTAATGGTAATTCATGTCAAGTGGATCAATGCAATGTGTCAGTTAAGCATTTTGTATAAAAAGACTGCATTTGGTGTGAGCAATTATCCATTGAAGGCAGTAGCCGAGGTACCAGGAGGCAACAGTAAAGCGATTTTTGGCAGTCAAAAAATTTTTTGACTCCTTTGTGTTTTTTCTATTCCCAAACAGAATGCTCTATACTCTGAGATATAATTTTCAAGAGGGCTGGCAGAATGACTTCATCTGGTCACCTGAATCTATGTTCTTGCAGTATTCCATTTTGAAGTAAAGACAGGAATTTAGCACAGACGGCCGCAATACACATCCTACTGTTTACAGCAGTGCCTGGGGCCTCCTCTCTTTTCAATGAGCTAATGAACAAAGACTTTTTCCCAGACCTATCGTCTCTGCTGTGGGATCCTGTTTTAATGGTTTAACAGCTTATTTACATTTCTCTTATTTTTCTTAAAGTTAAACTTTGCAGTCCCAGTGTCCTCTATTAAAAATTTACATTTAATTCAGTTGCAATAATACATGTAAATTTATTTTCTTTTCAGAGGGTGCATTGTTGATACATTTTAACAGACGTTAACCTCACAAAAAGATTTTCAGCACAAAGCATCTGTACAAATCAGTTTGATATACAAGTGGCATGCAGTTCTAATACATTTGTAAAACAAACATCTTCTATAAATCAGTTTGATATTCAAAGGCTGTATTATTCTTTACAAAACTCTCCATCAGGCGATGCTGGCAATTGCCCATATCATCACAATGGTACAACAAATTTAATGATTCCCTCTAGCTTCACTAGCTCATACATCCATCTCACCTCCAACTCATTTCACACATTCCCTCTCTCACTCTTTTTCTCTTACAAATATACAATGAAATATTTCCATGTTTTGCCTTCCTATATATGAGAAGCCAGAAAGTTCTTCTTTGCTCTTTTTTATTTATTTATTTTTAGATTTTCAAAAAAAAGGCACCCTAAAAGCACTAGCAAAAACACTGCATTAACAGAAAGTTAGCTTGCCCTTTTCAGAGGAATCACATGAATTTGCAAAGCTTAGCAATGTCCCTTCTTCATATGCAGACATATTAACACAACTGTAACGTTTGCAGTTTGTGATAGGGCACACTTGCCAGTTTGCAGATTTCAGTTCTTTGAGATTTTTAATTCTTTGTAGGTTTAAAGTTAAAAACATAATTCTCAAGTAGAACCATCCAAATGCAACTTACTACAAAAAGAAAATAAAAACAATCTGGGAAATAATAACATGTTTAATACTAAATAAAAATTCAGTGCATCAGAACTTAAAATGACTACATGAAGAAACAAGTACATAGTACTGACACTACATAAACACACACACATGCAAACACACAAAAAAGGGGAAAAAAACAGTGCTCATTTTATAGGCATTGTGATGTCCAGATAACATCCCACAGAACTACCAACAATAATGTGACTTCCCTTACTATTCTGGGTCAGTAACTAATGAACTTCAGTCCTCACGATTGACTCCAATATGATACTGTCACTTAAACAGCAGTAATATTTCACAATTTTCTCCTAAGAGCACAACAGGAACATGGTCTATAGCCTGGGACTGGACTGTCTACCCCTTATGTAACTCCTAATTACACACTTCATAATGTCCCAGTTTAAGTCCTCTGATACATTCACACTTAAATAAATTAAATCTTCCACATCCAAACACTTCTGGGAAAGCATGACACAAATTTCTAGCTGTGTTCCTTCCCCAAAATAATACAGTAATACTGTCAACAATCAGAGTGTCTTCATGCCCTTCAAAAGGGGTGTGCAATTATGAACATTAAATATTATAACAAATAGTACCAAATGACCTAAGCAGCTAGGCTTTCAGAGTGGCCTGGGAAGTTATCAAGGCAAGTATAAGCACTCTCAAATTACTAAAGAAAAGAAATAACACTAATTGACCAGCCACAAAGTAAGGACATAAAATATGTAATACTGAGCAGAATGATTAAAAATATAAAAGTAACTAAAGCTAGGATACCTTTTTGGCTGGGCTTGTATAGGCCCTAGGGCCAATAGCCTAGTACCTACCTATGAACCTATGAACCTATAAAACAGCAATTTCCAATAAACAAAGAACTCAATCACAAGGAAATTGAAATTAGAGATCTTGCATTATGAACAACTCTAAAAGATCTAGCTGATTAGTTATAATTTCCTAACTAACTAAACAGCACTGTCACTTGTCTAAACTAAATTACTTCAATATAGTTATGGCAGACTTACAGTTCTTGGTGAGTCATTTTGTGTATCCACTGCACTGTTCAAATGACAACTGTAACTGACACCTGTCTTCTGTAACTAACTACAGCACAGTCTTTTATAGACTAGCCTATCAACTGTTTCAGTTCTAATTTTCATTTCATATTTTTAAAATTCAACCAACAGCTGTGTTCTAAAAGTTCCTTCTTGTATTTCGCCTTCATACAGTAACATACAGCAAAAGTAAACTTTCCAATGACACCATCTGAATCTGAGACAGTTTACCTTTAGAACCTTTCTTCACAAAAACATGCAGTTAGAAATGTAAAAAGACACTGTTCATGTCTTTAAAGCAATCTTTTCAAGCAGATCATAAATCAAAATGTAAGAACGTATTTACAATATCATTGGCATAATAATACACAGGTTAATCTACAATTATATACAAAACTTCAGCCAGACATGCTAGCACAGATGACAGTTTCTAATTTCTTCACAGGTGTAATAATATTCAATAGGATAAATGTTAAGAGGGGATAGTGGACCTTACAGGAGTAGGGACCCAATCTAGTTTGCTATTTCCCTGTAGTACCACTGCACAAGGCATTATTCCTTGGTAATATTAAGAAATTACCAAAATGAAACATTTATACATATCTGGTATAGAATAGAACCCCACAATAATATGATGATGACAGGTAGAAAGTTAACCTTAGGAGATTAAGTTGCGGAGATGGCTGATAATAGTAAACTGAAAACATTCTGTTCTACGTAAGTAAGCAAGTTAGGATTGTTTAGAAAGAATACTAACAGTTCTACTGTCCTAACATTATTCCTCCTTCATAAAGAAATATAGTGCAATGCAAGATGATGAAACTTCTTACCCAGGAAGGATAGCCTGAAAAACTTGTGAAAGCCACTGATCTCTAGGTGTTGTGTATATAGAATTAAGTAACTGGAATCAGCTTAATTTTGAAGTGCTGTCAAGGGAAACTGGACATACAGACTAATGTCATTTTTATGATTATCAGCATTAGAATGACAAAATATATTCAAATCCACATGGGTATATCACTGGCAATGTACGTTTGCTATCAGTAACTGTTTTATAATTTTGCATTTTCCTTCTCGTGCCGCATTCAGCATATTTTTCCTTCTGTATTATTGACTAGTTATCATAATCCCCACCTTTCTTTTCACCTTCAGTTGTTAACTGTGCTTTCCACAGCTATGCCCTCACATATTTCCTTCTGCCCCAATTTTGTCTCTCTCTCTCTCTCTCTCTCTCTCTCTCTAGTGTGACAAACTCTGTCTTATTTTATTTTTTTCATAAATACAGTTCATGCCTTGAACTTGAATTTTACATCTGTTTTAGTACTAGCTTGTATATACTTTTCCTTCATCTCTAAGGCTAACAGCTTACACTAAACATATGCTTACTTTCTGACTTTCTTTGGATTTATTCTACTGTCTCAATGTAGTGTAGACATCAGTCTCACTTATCCTGCCCTGGAATTCTCTTTTTTTTCTATTAATCAGCCAAGATAGTGTTTCTTGTATCTCTTTTTATTATGCTTTTTACTAGACTTATTCCTTGAACTTTGATCCCTGTTATTCAAATATATAAAGGTCTGCATATTTTATTTATTAATTTTACCAACTCCAAATATGTTTTCATTGTCAAGTGCTGTCACGCTGATTATATACTGTATGGTGTATACATGGACTGTTGCTTTAAACATTTATTTAATAAATTGCTGGGACCTGTCCATCAATAGAAATATATATCCATATCTATCTATCCATATATATATATATATATATATATATATATATATATATATATATATATATTGTATGTATGTATGTAGGTCTATATCATAATGTTGAACACACTTAACAATGAGCACCTCTTTGTCAAACCCTATTTCTCAAATTATTCATCCATCGAATGATCATTTCAGTGAACTTTTTCCCCCAGTAAGTAACCAGTGGGCCATTATTGGGATTTTGCCCTTTTCCCCATTGTAGTGTGATTTCATAGTTGGCATATTTAGTTAGAGGGTATGGGTGGAGCAGCCGCTCACCAGGATGGGTTTTAAATAATGTTATTTTTGTTATGGTTGGGAGGTTGGCCAACTCGTTACTTACAGTGGGAAAAAGTTTTGCTGAAAGAATCGTTCAATGGATGAAGATTCAACAAATAGTCAATGGAAGAAGTAGAACCACCACTGCGGCAAACACTCTCAGTCAAAAATAAAACAATGAGAAAGGTGGTCCATAAAACTTATGGAAGACTGAGAGTGAAGCAGAGTAATACAAGCGTAATAAGGGTTTCCAAAGTCCAATAGGTCTCCAAAATCACTTAAAATACTCGATGAAATAAAAGAAATTTTATTCAGACAAGCGCTTTCGCTAAAGGTAGCTTCATCAGGTCTATTTTATACAAATAAGTTTAAAAAGCCGTTTTTATAGTCTTGGCAATTCAGTTAAAAGTGATATCATCACTTATTTAAAAGGGAAATGTCACTTTATCTTAAAACAATTCAAATACAGAATAGACAAGCATATATTTTCTTCTAACATACTTGTGTAAGGAAAACTTCTAAAAAATAGTGTATATAAGGAATGTAGAAGATTGTATATATGAATGAATGTAGCTTGGTGTATGTGACAAAATATATATTTATGAATGTAATGAAATGTAATGAAATGTATATTGGACAACAAAGTATATGTTTGGATATATATATATGTGTGTGACAATAATATATCAAATGCATCTTATGTACAATAAATATGCGAGATTTTGAGTTAGTGCATGTATAGATGTAACTAAGTATATGTAAAAGAATATATATATATGTAAGTATGATGAAATATGATGAAATATATAAGTCCATTGAATGTGGGTTAGTTTTTACATTCAATGGACTATATACATATGTTCATGTTAACTGCAACATCAAATGTACATCCTATACATATACATATTTCCACACTTATTGTATATAAGATGTACCAGACATATTATTGTTATACACACATATACACACCCCAAAAACATATATATATCTCGTTGTTTAACATATATTTCATCATACTTACATATATATATATATATTCTTTTACATATACTTAGTTACATCTATACATGCACTAACTCAAAATCTCGCATATTTATTGTACATAAGATGCATTTGATATATTATTGTCACACACATATATATATATCCAAACATATACTTTGTTGTCCAATATACATTTCATTACATTTCATTACATTCATAAATATATATTTTGTCACATACACCAAGCTACATTCATTCATATATACAATCTTCTACATTCCTTATATACACTATTTTTTAGAAGTTTTCCTTACACAAGTATGTTAGAAGAAAATATATGCTTGTCTATTCTGTATTTGAATTGTTTTAAGATAAAGTGACATTTCCCTTTTAAATAAGTGATGATATCACTTTTAACTGAATTGCCAAGACTATAAAAACGGCTTTTTAAACTTATTTGTATAAAATAGACCTGATGAAGCTACCTTTAGTGAAAGCGCTTGTCTGAATAAAATTTCTTTTATTTCATCGAGTATTTTAAGTGATTTTGGAGACCTATTGGACTTTGAAACCCTTATTACGCTTGTATTACTCTGCTTCACTCTCAGTCTTCCATAAGTTTTATGGACCACCTTTCTCATTCAACAAATAGTGTTCAACAAAGAGATGCTTGATGTTTAGCGAAATCGACAATGTGATATTGACCCTATTTATATATATATATATATATATATATATATATATATATATATATATATATATATATATAGATGTGCATACATGTACAGATATATACAGTTTACCTACCTATCGGAACAAACTGAATGATGTGTGAAATAAAAGTGAAGTGAAGCAAAATCTAAAAGTCAGAAATCCATCCTTCATCTTCACTAAGTCCTAAATGTGTGATGTGTGGTTTTAATATGTGTGTGTGTGTTTGTGTGTATGCATGTGGTTGCAATGAATATACAGAGACAGAAAAAATTGTGCTAACGTGTTGAACTTAAAAAAATAATTGCTAATACCAGCAAGTGTCTTAGAAGATCATAGGTTCAAGCCATGTTATGAGTTTTTAACTACATTCATTCTTTCTTGGTTTTATATTTAGAACAATAATACTCCTTGTATCATTTATTTCTCATAATACAGTAGGATAAAATTAAAATGTATGGGTTCTGGATTTAGATCTCATTTGGGATAGAAAATAATTGGTATTGAAGTTTTTCTATGTTATGGATTAGGCATATTTTAATTAACAGTTTAATTAGTCTGGGTAAATTCTAACTTTAAGCAGTAAAGATTATTAGTCCTGCCCTGATCTTGTTGGTATGCTGAAGTCTCATGAGTGACACTGTACATTTACCGCACGAACTGTGCAGTGTTCCTCTGGTAAGATTCCCTTTGGGCTCTAGATATCCTTATTTACAATGACACCTGACATACAAACTGAGAGACAAAATTATTTTAATATGTATTTTTGCAGACAGCTGGGCTTCAGCTTCCTTTAACAGTAAATACATTAAGAAATATTTAGTTGTCATTTTTATAGAGAGCCCATGTGTGTTTTTGTGTGTGTGTGTGTGTGTGTGTGTGTGTGTGTGTGTGTGTGTGTGTGTGTGTGTGTGTGTGTGTGTGTGTGTGTGTGTGTGTGTCTGTTGCCTGAGTGTGTGTGTGTGTGTATGTGTGTAAGAGACTCTAATTTTCTAGGACTTCCTTTACAGAAACCATCTTGCTCTAGCAGTACTGTGGCGTGCCCATTGAAGAGAGTTTGTTGAGGTGTGCTATAACAACTCAATAACTTCTCAGGGGTTTGTCAAACACTCATTCCTCACATTCTGAATTTCTATGAGACACATACAATCAGATATAATACTGTTTATAGGAGAACACCAAACATGTGCCTATTATTTATTTTATTATCTATTTTATTTAACATTTATTAGATTGCTATTAGATACTTAAGGAATAAAAACTGCCTATAATCCAAACATATCACTGCTGAGGATTTGCAATGCAAGCACAGAAGAGCCTTATATTATGCTGCAGACATTTTCATGACAAGGCAAGGATGGAATTTTGACAGGTTATTTAAAGTATACTTCTTGAAGTTACTCTCTCTTGTAAAAGGACCAGAACATTCATCTATATGTTCTCTCTCTCTCTCTTCAAACATAAGACAACACTTAACTCCATAAGCTTTAAAACTGCAAATGTTTCTTAGACAAGCCAAGAGCATCATTACTGTGCTGGTCTCATCTCTACGGGACAATATCTCATTTAAAAAAACTAGACCAGGTCACAGTACTGGATACACATGGCTAACAGCCTCAACAATTTTACACAAGCTTGTGTAAAATCCTGAATTTAACAAGCACAAGATCACAAGGCTCTACTCATATCATTTACGACACACTTATTTTGAAGATGAATGTCACTGCTGTATTCTGTGCCCACTGGATATATCATCATCATCTAACAGAGTGGACAATGGAATCCTTTTGGCCCGCTTTGCTACTGAATCATGACTGGCAGGGTTATAAACTGCTTTGTCTCCTACAATGCTGGATGAATTCAAAAACATAGTGTCAGGGCTCAAGTTCTGTGCCACAGTCTCTCATGTGCCATGTCCTGTAGAGCCTAGGCTAAACTCATTATTGCTTTATGATCACATGGTCTCTTCAGGATTGATTATTGAAATGAGGAGGCTACAATATGTATATTGGGCTGATAACACTTGAATCTGCCCTTCCTTATCTCATGAAACTCCTCCTTAAATAAATCACCTTGATATGGAATGCAAGGCTACACCTGCCATTATGCAGGACTTGTCTGTTCTGTTGTGTTATTCTTCCATAGTATTAAATATAGTGTTGACAGGCAGGAATTCAAGTCTAAAGTGCATAGTCTCAGTAGTATACTTGTTAACAAGCTAAACTTAAATGAGTAAGTTTCTGTTGTAAGCAAATATTCCTGTTTCCATCTCAGGAACATCAAACGTACTAAACACCATATTCCATCTGCAGACCTCCCTGCAGAGGTTTAGGCCTTGATACCATACCAGTTGCACAACTTTTAACAACCTGTAAGTTGGGATTCTGGACTGTGAACTTGACCGCTAGCAGTTAGTTCAGAACTCTGAGGTCGAGTTACTTACACGCTTATCTCATTACAATCATATTATACTAAACCCTGCTTTACACAACTAGGATCTTCCCTAAACTGAATGAGTTAGTTAGTTAGTTCCAGAAGACTGCAATTTCACCTCTCAAAGTGCCAGCTGCCAAAGGGTACATGAGATGCGGAATGGGGAGACAAAACTGCTTGGAATCATGTTCATACCAGGATCACCGACTTTACTGTTAATTTGCATTTAGTGATCCTGGTGTTGCATTATGAACACGAATCCAAGCAGTTTTGTCTATAAATCTAACAGACATTTTATAAATAAACTATACTTAAATGTTAAATATCATTTTATTTCTTCAACCCTCTGGGTTTCAAAAACGTTTGATGGTTTTATTTCATTTATCAAGGAAAATTATCGGTAATTAATTCTATCTGCCATATTTATTTATTTATTTATTTTATTTGCAGTTTGTTTTTCAGGATAGTTTATTGGGCTACAAGGAGGGGAGAAAAGCTCCGGAGAAATACAAATATACATAGTACAGAAAAAGCACAAATCCATAATATACATTTCAGTTAAAAGTTAAATGCATATTTCTGATAGTACAAATCCATATCACACAATTCAAATAAATGTTACATAATACAGAAATAAAAAAAAAGAGATTTTCAATAGCAAAATTACATCAGGTTAATTCAGTAAGTAGTAACGTGTTTTTTTTTTTTTTAGGCAATTACAATGAGGTAATATTTTTAGTTGGCTGAATACATCCCAAGGGATGTAAAACTTTAGGAGGTAGTGACAGGCAATGAATAAGTTTGGAAAGTTAGGAAAAAAGTGTGGTCAGAATTAGGTTGGATGAGAGCAAGAGCATTTCCATTGCGAAGTAAGGTGTGAGTGCAGTGAGGTTTTAAACAAGGAGAGACTGCTGGTGGTGCAGATGGGAGAAGGGAGAGAGTTCCAGAGGTGTGCAAGACAGAAGGACATGAAGTGATTCCCTGGAGGATGTGTTAGTTTATGCAATTTAATTAGGTTTTGTAAATTGGATCTTAGGAGTCTATCTGGCTTATGCATTTCAAAGGTATTTGCTAGGGAGGGGCAGAGAGATGGGTTATGAATGAGTTTGTGTACTTGGATGAGTTGGGTATATGTGAGGAAGCATGGCAATTCTAGCCAACTTAGTTGGTGAAGGGAATTACAGTGGTGGGAAGAGGATCTATGACCTGTTGCCAATTTGGATATTTACTTATAACAAGATGAGAGTTTTGTTTTGTAGGAAGATCGATGCACCATATAAAAGAGATGGGAAGAGGTATGCATTAGCTAATGTAATCCTGGTGGTGGGAGAGATAATGTGACTGTGGCAGTAAAGCATTCCTAATTTTTTTATGGTTTTTTTTTGATATTTGCTTGTAGATGCTTTTCAAATTTTAGTTGATCATTGATGATAATTCCTAGTAATTTTGTGTCAGAGACTAGTTCTTGGGGGGATATTATTTTTGCTGGTAATTATGAAGAACTGTTTGTCTAGGGAAGAGGTTTTGGATGCATTGAATAACCTAAGTTTTGTTTTGGTTGCATTAAGGGCTAGACTGTTGTCTTGCATCCATTGTCCAGTGGAAGAGAAGGTGGCTTGCATTAGATTATTAAGAGTTGTGATGGAAGGGGAGGAACAGATTATAGTAGAATCATCGGCATATTGGATGAGACTAGAGTTTGGAATGGCTTGGAAGAAATCATTTATGAATATGTTGAATAATAGGGGGCTTAGAATGGAACCTTGGGGGATGCCTGTGGATGTATTAAGGAAGGGTGAGGTAGCTTTTTTCCATTTAACTGCTTGTTGCCTGTTTGTGAGATAGCTTGAGAACCACTGGGTAGAGGAAGGGGATAGGTTAAGTTTAGAGAGTTTGGTAAGAAGGTGGTTGTGGAAAATAGTGTCAAATGCCTTAGAGAGGTCAAGGAAAAGAGTGGATACGAAGTGGCCAGAGTCATGGGTTTTGTTGATTGTTTCTAGGAAGGAGAGGAGGGTAGTGGAGCTACTATGACCTGGTCTAAAGCCATGTTGTGTGGGGGTAAGACAAGGTAGGGTAAGAGCTGTTGGTGTACACATTTTTCAAGTAGCTTAGAAATAGGGGATAGGTTGGCAATAGGGCAAAACATTTTGATGTCATTATTATTGCCACCTTTATAGAGAGGAATAATAAAGGCTTTCTTCCAGAGTTGGGGGACCTGGTTTTCTTAGACAGACCAATTAATTAATATGCGGATAGGGAGAGCAATGGCTTCTACGGCTACTTTTAGGAAGTAGGAGGGAATTTCATCAGGGGCATTGGAACCAGGTTTTAATTTTAGAAGAAGTTTTTTTATGGTGGACATAGAGATGGGATTGATAAAGAAAGGTGGAGGTTGGGGGCAAGGGATGCTAGGGGAGGAAGGGATGTGTGCACGCTGAAGAGGGGCTGTACAGGTGTTGGTGAAGGACGATGTTAATAAAAAAACAAAAGAACCTCATTGCAAGCAGGACAACAAAGCCAATTCAAGTACACGCAACCAGGATAGTAGTCCAGCAGCTTTCATCTAAATAAATAACTCCACAGTCATGTACTTAGATAAAGGATTTCATTTTCAGAAAAAACACCACAGGTTAAACACTTTCACCCAGATCCACCAGGCTTCATCAGAACAATAATCCTAACATCACTAATTGCTTAAATACATTCACTCATAGAATTAGTATAATTAATCAACTCAATTAAGTCTCACATGATTTAAAGGCACAAAAACCAAATCTATAAAACCTGCAATACAGAAATACAGTCCTATGTTTTGTTCAAAAACTTAAAAAATTTCTGTTGAGTATATATAAAATATATATATATATATATATATATATATATATATATATATATACACACACACATAATAAATAAGCCTTATAAGCATGTCTATTAACAAATATTACTAAACTAATCTATGTGATTCAAACCCACTATAAACAGTCACCCCTGTCACAACCTGGCTGCTCTAAGCCTCAAAACACAATTAATGCTTATATATTCATTTAAATCCGGGGTCCTCCCCGTGTCTAGCTTGAGTTGCTAGAAAAGCTCCATGTATTCAAGCTTAGCATCCCAGCACCCTCCCCTGGGATCAACCCCTACTTGTTCAATTACGAAGAATTTTAGTTTCATATCTGTACATGTTCTGGAATGTTTGCATAGGGCATTTGATTCTCTTGCCCTGTAAATATTGTACATATGTTTGTATACTCTCTTCCTTAAAACCCTCTCAGTTTTGCCTATGTAAAAACTGTTACAGGTTTCACATATCACTAAATAAACAGCTCCTTTGGTGTTACAATTGTAGGAGCCCTTAGACTCCACCCGATATTTCCTAGATGGTATATAAATCTCCTTATTGCTGGACATGTAACTTCACTCCTTACAATACCCACATCTGTGAGTCCCCAGTGTCTTTTTCCTATTCAAATTATTTTCTTCTTCCTTAAATTCAAATAACTCCTTCAGGTTGGTATCCCTTCTCCTAACAAAAACAGGTTTATCCAGAAGGTAGCATTGGGTATTCTCTCTGACCCTAAAAATAGCCCAATGTTTCTTCACTATCTCTTCAACCTGAATAGAAGTCGTGGAGAAAGTATGTATGAATGCACATTGATGTGTGTTGTCAACATTCTTAACCTGTCTTTCAATCATTATACCCTGTCCCAAAAGTGGATAGTACAATGTTTCCTGGTCTTTAATAACATCCTTAGCCAAACTATCCAAAACGGCTCTAGGATAACCTCTCTCAAGAAACAAATTAGTAAGGAACTCTATTTCATCTAAGAACCTCTCCCCATCTGTTGTCATTCTAGGGGCCTTGATGTATTGTCATTTAACTAGCCCCTTTTTTGATAAAACAGGTGCCCACTGTTAAAATGGAGATAAAAATTGGAAAACGTGCTTTTTCTATACAGTTTAGAATGAAAACACCGATTACCAAAATCCTTGTAAATCGTAACATCCAGGTAATCAATCTTAACCTTAGATAGGGAGTGGGTGAATTTTAAAAATCCATATGTATTGTTGATGTAGACCAAGAACTCATGCAAGGATTCTTCTGGTCCTACCCAAAAGAGACAGATGTCATCAACAAAACGGGTATAAAAGGAAATAAATTTGTTCCATTCTGTGTCAAAAATGTATTTCCTTTCCCAATAAAAAAGGACACAATTAGCATAAAGTTGAAAAAGACACTGGGGACTCACAGATGTGGGTATTGTAAGGAGTGTAGTTACATGTCCAACAAGAAGGAGATTTATATACCATCTAGGAAATATCAGGTGGAGTCTAAGGGCTCCTACAATTGTAACACCAAAGGAGTTGTTTATTTAGTGATATGTGAAACCTGAACAGTTTTTACATAGGCAAAACTGACAGAGTTTTAAGGAAGAGAGTATACGAACATATGTACAATATTTACAGGGCAAGAGAATCAAATGCCCTATCTAGACGTGTCCAACCTGTGGCCCAGGGGCCGCATGCGGCCCTCAGAACTCTTCCATGTGGCCCTCAACCTCTAACTGCAACATTGATGTACGCATGCCCCAAAACACTTTTTTGTTTTGTGTTTTTCACTCCCGTGATCTGTAACGCTAATGTCGCTGTGCGCATGCACCAAAGCACCCTTCTAGTTTTGTTTTTGAGCCAAAAAAGGGTCAGTGTGTTTACGCCATTATTTTGTGCCAGTCAGTGTGTGTGTGTGTGTGTGTGTGTGTGTGTGTGTGTGTGTGTGTGTGTGTGTGTGTGTGTGTGTGTGTGTTCTCGCTGAAGAGGGACTTATGTATGGATTTGCCGCTGTTGCCTTTGAAAGGGACAGCAATTACCTGTGTTAATAGGTAAGTACGGAGTGAGTGAGTGCATGCATGAAAGCAGATTTGTGTGCGTGAAAATAGAAGAGTGCGTGTGTGTGTGTGTGTGTGTGTGTGTGTGTGTGTGTGTGTGTGTGTGTGTGTATGTGTGTATATGTGTGCATGACAGAGAGAGACGCACGCACAAAGAGGCTAACAATGATCAGTCTACCTACTGAACACAAACAAGTTAGCTCACAAATATATCATACATTAAGAGTACACTTTCATTAAATTGCGGCTTTCCTGACAGGAAGAGTGTTGTATTGAACAAGAACTCATACCTCTTAACTGTATGGATTTTTAAAGAATGTCTGGATTTTTGCCTCATCTTCCAATTTGTGTCTTTTGCTTAGGAAATAAAAGTAGTCATCCAAGGTAATGCAGTTCCATGGAGTAAGAATGAGACAGCAGCCTAGGGTTAATGGGTCAGTAGTGGACTGACTATGTGGGACTGTAGCATATAAAGTTGTATTGTTTTTTCAGACAAACAAAAAAGCACCTAGTGCTGTTTTTTTATTGGTGGGTTCTAAGCAGTGGTAGATTAGACAACAGTAAGCATAGCTTTGGCGGATCAATACTGGCAAATCAAGTGGGCACAGTGTCATTTTTTAAATGTTGGGGATTTTAGTGTGTATGTGTGTGCTTATGTGTTTTGAGTGCTGCAACAGTAGATGATTATTAAAGATAGAGACTTACGGACTGTGGAGAATGTTTCTTTGTTTCAAAACCTAATACTTGGGTACGCATGCCAGAATTAGATTTTTTAAGACATAGCTTCTTGCCATTTACAGTGGATGGATATTTAAATTTAATGGACAATGTATTAGCATGGGCCTGTGGGGTTCTGAAGGATGCCAAGTCTACCACTGCCAATGTCTTGTAAAGTGACCTGAAAATGGATATTGGGATGTTACTGAAAAATATAGTAAGTGGGCTTAGAAATATAGTTTAATTAAACAAAGTGTACTTTCAATTTACAGCCCATAATTTAATTTATTTCAGGTAGTCCAAATACTGGTAGATTGTATACCATTAGACTTAATTAGGGAGAGCTGTCATTCTGGGGAAACAAGCAGCCCTTGTTTCAGTGAAAGCTCTGTGGTTGCTTGCAGGTAGGAAGTTGCAGGATGTTGATGCAATGTGTTTTATTTATTATTTTTAATGCATTTGTCATTTCAAAGCATGGTTTTCTTTGATGCAAAAGAAGGCAGGACTGAATGAGCCATATAATGTATAACTGACAGTAATGGGATAGAAAGATTATAAGTGATGTATAATGTTTGCAGCTACAGTTGTTTCAATGGTGTCTGTGATGCATAACTATTTTTGGGCCTGTGTCCCACTTTTATTTTTCGCTTTGTCCAGATTTCTTGCTCTAAGGTTGAGAGGTATGGTTCCATACTAAATCAGAAGTTGTATTTACCTTGGAGGACTTTTCAGCATAATTATGAAAAACAGAGCCTTTTTAATATCTCTGCTTATTTCCAATATAAACTGCCATGTAACCTTGCAAATAACCTTCTTATTAAGCTACTTTACTTCTTTTGGAATTGACAGGTATGATTCATCTGTTTGGACATAAGTATAGAGTGCTAATGTGACTTTGATTTCTTGCAGCAGTCTGTGGTTTACATAATCATAATAACTTTTCTGTGTTTCTGGGTGTGTAATCAATTCAACAGTTTTAAAGATGTTTTCCAAAAATAAATAAATATATAATAAATAAATAATCCTCTCTACATTTTGAGCTATTGACAAAGTCTGGGAATTTGTTTTTTTCAAAAGCGAAGGTCAGCATTACAGCTCAGTAAACTGTCAGTCTGTGAGTAACTTCTGCACAAATTAAAATGTCTGAATGTCAAATGGCTTTAGAATGGAGGGAAGTTTATTTTTATTTATTTTATTTTATTTTACATTTGTTTACCGGGAAAGTCCGACTGGACACAGGTCCATTTTCAGCGGAGGCCGGGGAGAAAAGCTCCAAAAATAACACAAAACAATATAATACAATACATAGAGAGAGAGAGCAAATTATGGATGTAGTACTCATACAATATGGCAGGGATTACATCTCGTAACAGTGAGAATCATTGAGGTACAGAATAAACTTAAAAACATTTTTTACAGTTATAATTACAGCAAGGCAAATATCAATGAGTAAAGTTTTTAGGAGAAAGCTGTTTGTACATAGCTGAAGCTCTGAAACAATCTTTTGGTATGGATTAACCTGGGGATTGACACAAGTTATATGTTTACACTAGTATGTAGCATTATAGTTTATGGTTTTCTTATTGATTTACTTTTTGCCGAGCAGTTGTTTGTTGATTTATTGATGGTCCTTTTGGTGGTGGGAAATTACATGGATGAATCCATCTCTATTATGATTTTTTTTCAGATATTTTGACTTCCAGACAATTTCATTCAGTGAGTGGGTGTCATGTGATTACCGAGGTTGCCTATTTTACAAGTAGGGCTTTTTGTGTGTGTGTGTGTGTGTGTGTGTGTGTGTGTGTGTGTGTGTGTGTGTGTGTGTAGAGAGAGATTTAATATGTATACTGAATATAATTTTGCAAATGGAATTCTTAGTTAAACATGCCCCTCTTCTTGGGCAACTAGACTTGAGTAACCAATATTAGATCTTAGCCATCCAGCTGGGAAAGGTTAGTATGTGGATTTTCCATCTGGTTTGATGAAGGCTATGCTACTTACCCAAGGACTACATTTATGGCTATCCATCCAGCCATCGTGTTGCTGAACTACATTGTTTGATAATGAGAGGAGCTTTTTACAGAAGTTTAAGGTTTTTGTATCAAGAACCTGTCCATAAAAAGTGTCTTGTTTATGTTGCAGTGAAGGCTGTGGTCTTTGTAGTGAGTGTTTTAAGTATAACCAGTATTTCTGAGGTAGAGGAAGTCTCTTAAGGCAGGATCTTTCTTAGCCTGGAAAGCAAGCCAATGATGGACTTTATAGGGGCCAGTGAGAGACAGAGGAAAGCAAGAAGCTTTTTAGTCTGTTTGGATAACTAAGTGAACTTAGTCCCTTGACCTTTTTTGTCAGAAATGGTTGTAGTCTTTCTTTTGGCAGGGTGTTTTGCTGAGGCACATGCCAAAAGGGGCATTGCACTCAATAATGGCTCTTGTAAAGGAAGAATACAAGGATGTTATGACCTCCTTGTCCCTGGATGAGATACCCTTACTAATGAAGTGGGCCATGTAAAAAGCTTTCCTTACAACGGGGACAACGTGATGGTCAAAAGTCAGGTTTCTATCAACCTGGGTGCCCAAGTACCATACGACTTATTGCGTGCTTACAACATTGTTATTAATGTGATAATTTGTGGGGACATCACTCTCCTCAAAGGGGATGATGATGCATTTTTTGGCATTTAGCTTGAGGCCATATTTCTGGCACCAGTTATTTGTTTGGGTGAGACCCTTTTGTAGCTTATTCAGAATTGTTTTATTAAGTCAGTAATGTGAATTCTTTACTTTATTGCAAATTTGTTGGATTATTTTTGTGGATTATAGTATTGTAGGACTGCTGATGTTGACATTTTACATAGCTGGACTGCTGGAATGTTTTTTACAGTGAGAAATGCTAGTGCTGTAGTGAATATCTGTTTATTTGTAAGAATATATATATATATATATATATATATATATATATATATATATATATATATATATATATATATATTAACTAAGATGTTAGAGTTAACTGTTAGATTAGAGAATTAGAATTAGAATGAGAATTAGAATTTTAAGGCAAATATTAGGCATTTATTACATTTATTCATTGTTCAAATGCACCTACAGTACAGTCAGGAGGTTGACTGTGGTCTTCCGGAGCAACAAAAGAGTTAACTATATGATATATTTTATATGCGGCCCCAAGACCATTTCTGTTCACTCAATGCGGCCCCAGCAAGCCAAAAGGTTGGACATCTCATACAAACATTCCAGAACATGTACAGATATGAAACTAAAATTCTTTGTGGTTGAACAAGTAGGGGATGTTCCCAGGGGAGAGTGCTGGGGAACTAAACTTTAACACAAGGAGCTTTTCTGGCATATGGTAGACTGCTGGCATTGTGCCAAAGTAAGTTACTACAGCCATAAAAACTAATCTGTGTGTGTGCTCACCTGCCCTATAGTAATACTTTAAATAATAAGGAGCAGCTCACTTTATTAAAAGTAGATATATTTAAAAACAGATTCAAAGTGTGGATAAATTGCAGTAGAAGAACACCTACAGTTGAGCTAAAGAGCTGTGCTTTTTAGTTTGTTTTCTGGAGCTGATTCAGGCAGGTAACTTAAGCAGATTTATAGCTCTTTCACAAGTTATTTTGCTGGGCGAGTCTGTTGGGCAGGGGATGACCACAGACTGTTTAACCCGTCGGGAGAAGCTGCAAGAGATAAGGGGGGAACACATACAAATGGTTAGACCAAGAAAGTAAGAAAAGACACATGAGAGACCAGACCTAGCAAAACCCTAGAGAATCAGTGGAAAAGTGAGGTATAATACAGACAAGAAATAACCAGTGTAGCAATAACAGTATTCCCAGTTGACTAAGTCACGAAAGCAGAGCAGATACTACACTTTAAACAACTAATGTAGCAGTAAAAGTAAATGTAAAAGTAAATATGATTTTTCTGACTTCTAAAGCATTCTTATATTTGCCTCCCTGGTTATCACATGGTTCACGAGCTATCACAAAATAAAACCTTTGCTGACCTGGATTTAACTTTGAGCATCAAAGGGTATTTTTAAAAATGTACTGATATGTCTTTATTTTAATAGAATATAGAGGTACTTGTATCCTACATCTCATAGATGTCAACCTGTGAGTAGTCATAACCACATAAAAACAATGACATCTATCACATACAGCTATGTAAACTATACCTATGGAATTACAACTGTAATAGTGTCTTATAGTATACCTTTATCCAAATACTTTATATCCACTGAATGCCCTTCAAATATTGCAGGTTCTACATCTATATGCCCCAATGCCTTATCAGTAAATGGCAAACTAACTTTTTTGTTGTCAAGTTGTGTTAAAATGTTTTTTAAATTTTTCCCCTCCTTATAAATAAACCTTGGCTGTTCTCTTAACAACAATGCTAATTCAGAATCTGTTTACGAATATCACAATAATTATATATACATTTCTTAACACTATTACTATCTTGGTCATTTCTAAAATAAAACAATTATTGATTTCATTTATGTTGCAAGTACAAAATGGCACATGTCCCTGAATGCTGGGATTCACTGTTCTTAGTTTTAGTCTATATTAGAAACAAGGGAAAAGGGAAATGCATTCTGTATGAAGCTGCTTGAGTAATGGTGCTGATCCAACAGAAACGACTGAAAAAAGATCTCTGCAAAGGGAGTGAAAATGCCATTTCAGATTGCCTGCTTCATTCAAAATGACATTTCCATTCAAGACCCTCCAAATGGCAACCTAAACTAATGTTATATGCCTTTTTTTAAAGGATATGATAAACTTCTCATACAGTACTATGCTAAAATATTTATAATACTGAAAATGATTCATGAAGTAAACCTGTCATTTTACACTGCATGCATAAATAAATACATAAATAAGTACCACTAATAGGTGGGTACCCATATATTCTTAAACTAGGATGTCTGCACCAAACTGAGACATGAAGGTCTGCAATTTAGTGTTTCACAGACTAAACATGCCATGTCTATAATATAAGTTTAGCAGTTGTAAATTATCGTTAAGTTTCATTTCACAAACATATATTGTCCCGGTCCCCTTCAATAAAACTCATCACACCAAATGACATTTGACAACCTTTATTAAACTTACATAACATGGTTTTGATCACCAATATTATTAATTACACCTGAACATAGTACAGCTGATTTTAATCACAGCATAAACATCCCTGTGATGTTAATCAGGACAGCATTACCTTACTCATCCTGACCCAGTAAGCAGTGTCTATACCTTCACTCACTTACTTTACTTATGAAGCAGCGTCCAACAACTCGCTTCATATACCATTTGTTGAATTACACATCCCACCAAGTCCTTTACTTATGAAGCAGCATCCAACAACTTACTTCAAATGCTATTTACTGAATTACACCTCCAACCAAATAAGCAGCACCCTTATCTCTGCTCACTTAAACTTGCCACTTATTGCCTCCAACTTCTCACTTTCCTTTCCCAACTTATTGAAATGAACATCCAAACACCAGAGGGGGAACAGAAGAGGGCAAGCCTGCCCCTCTTCTCTGCCCACCAGTCTGACCAGGCTATTCCCCCTCCCCTACCAAACTTCCAACAACCTAACCACATAATAAAAGGCCTTAGTCAAACATCATTCAGTGTATTCCAGCCTCTCTAACCAAACTAAATCCATGTCATCACCTCCCAAAGCCCTATCACATAAATAGCCAAAGTAGCCAATTGCCTAAACGACTGAAATTAAACCCTCCATCCCTCTCCAGTGCTAATGCAACTGTAACCACATAATCCTAGCATAACCACTGTATTAGCTAAACTCTCACTCACCTATCAATAGTAGCTTCACAAAGATTCCCAGGTCATTACCCACCAAATGCACCACCAAACACTAAACCCCACAGCACGCAAAACCAAGCAAGAACAATTACACACCATCAAGCCCAACTGCACCCCCATTTTACTGCCTAGTGTACCTATTAATATCCAAAATGAAACTTCCTTTCCAATCAATATAATGGTAATCTCACCAGCACCTACTACACAATATAAGTAAGAAAATATTTAATGACACCAAAGCATTTGCTGACCATCAAACCACCCTCTGAATGAGTTCAATGCATCCGAAAAAGGAAAGGACAGATGATCTGTAGTCCCAAAAACAACACACACACTACATACAAGCTATCTTGTCAATAGCCAATGTTTGTCAATATTTACACTATCAGGCCTACCCCAATCCTTCAAACCAATGAACTGCTGATCTAGTTTAAGTTCACATCCACATAACACCTGTGTAACTTCACCAGTCACAGCCAACTCCTCCTTAGCCAATTGAACTGCCTAACTTTGTTACCATGCCAAAGAAATAACCAAGTCTTTCACATCCAAACTCCTTCCCACAAGCAACTGCACAGCATATCTAACCAACCGGTGCCCCAATGTCATGCAACACAATTTTAGCCACTAGCAGTGCCCTACCCCAACCTTATCCAGCACAACCCTGTGAATCAACGAACCTCCCACCAATACTTAGTAAGTTCACATGATCTAGCCACCCTTGCAACTATAGTACTTTCAACTAAATCCTCCTTAACTAACTGCAATGCCTTACCTTGTTCCCAAGCCCGACAAATAATTAAATCTTTCCATCAAAACCAAACCCCCCATATTATGTCCCCCCTTTAACAACTCCTGTCAAATGTGTAAGCAAATGCAAACCCCATGAACAACCCTAATCCTGTGCCAAGACCATCCCTTCAAAAGCAGCACTGAGTAAGCTGGCCAACATACAACTCTGCTACCCAATAACCTCAACAGCCTTAATCCACTGCTTGTCCTTAGCCTACACATCTGGTAACAAATGTAAACGTGGCCTGTATATGGAAGGAATCACAACTATGCCTTGCATAAGCCTTCTAACATCTGTATTGTCAATGAGGCACACAGTTCCTCACATGCCACCAACCCATATACCTAGAGTGCACCATCAAATCCTACCTACTATTAACAGTCAGACCTGTACAAAATACCTCTTATCAGCCCCACATGCAAGTCAATTGGTACATTGGTATGCACTCTAAAGACCATAACATGGTGTGCAACATTAATAGAACCTGCTTGAAGGACAGATTTGTCCCCCAGAAAATACCCGCCTGTGGAATAAACCCCACTTCATGTCAAGCAGAACACCTCATTGGCCATCTTCAAGTACGATTTGAACAACTGGATAAGTAGCTGTAAATTCACCCCAAGAGGCCCCACCCTTATCCCTGTTGGACAAGGTCAACAGGGGCTCCACGTAAAGGTAAGGGTTGAACTTGCTAGGTTGTTAGTGCCTTAGCGCCCTTAGCCTAGTAACTTCCTATGATCCTGTAATTGTGACTCCGCCCCATCATTTGGAACCCCAGACTCCCCATAAACAATCCCAACCCTGCATTTTCTTGCCCCTAACAGACCCCCCCTCCTCACTTACCCTTACATTATCCCAAATGCCCCAACTCTGGTGAGCCATAATAAGTATGGAAAAAAGAAAGAACCTGCAACCTTATTGTTCAGCACCCCAGCAACCAGACCTCCACCCCAACAGAAGCAGTTATCTTTAAAATCCACTTCCTCCAGAATGCGGAGTAAACACCCCTCCATCTGTGACATCCCTGCGCACCACTTTAGTGACCAGGACATCCACTGTAAATGCCTCCATCACCTTTCCTGTCCCCTTCCTTCAGATCACTGCCTGGTGATCATGCTGCTCTTCCCACCTGCAAAAGAAAGGAAAACTGTGAGCAGAGTCTGTGAACAAGGTATAAATAAACGTAGAACAAAAGCCCAAAACCAAAGGGGATCACAGGTCCCAGCAACCACCCCCTTCTGAAAAGTATTGCAATAAAGGTTGGAAACAGTACCGCTAGGGAAACCTGTGAATAGGTCCATAATTGGCAGTTAACAGCCCTTGGGGGTCATCTAAAGCCTAGCCAGTTCAGGCGTGTTAAACTCAAGCCCTACACCCTGGGTCTGCAAAACAAATATCTTAATCATGAAGCCAGCCTACTTCCATCAACAAACCCTAAGCCAGCTGCTTGACTAGAGAACCCCAAACCATCCCCTAAAGGAAGGTAATACTGTAACAGGTATCCTACAATGTCTGTCATTATTTGCTAACCTCAGTCTTAAATGATTAACCACTAATTTGCAAGAAACCCTGATCCTATGCCCTATGGACAAATATGGACATTTCAGAGAAACTGAGTACTGTCGATGGTTATGGATACCAAAATCACCCCTACCCTCAAAACACACACCATCCCAACCCACACATTTTTAATATAGATATATTTATATATACAGGGAAAATAGCAACCCCTTCCTTCTAAAAAGCTGCCTAGTTAACAAGGAACATCAAGCCACAAAGAAATGAAAGGCAACGTACCTATAGTTTAAAACAGTGGACTACCACACTACCCCCTGTAGTACCTGAAGACAGCATCCAACTCCAACCCAAACTACCATGCAGGGAAAGCAATGATCAACAAGCCTATGCTGAACTGATTAAATCCCTCACCTTAAAACACAGGGTCCAATCTGGGCATGAAGAATGGGAAGTCTGAGCCTCGTGTCCATCATTTAGAGACTTTTCTTCCATTATATGCCACAACCACCACTTTAAAATTGCAGGGTCTGATCTGAACCGCAAGATAGGAACTCAAACTGAAATGACTGCCATTATTTAGTGACTTTATCCCCTATGAGCTGCCAAACCCACAAGTTAAGGTAAAATCCCGGCGTCAAACTGGACACTTGAATGGCATGCACACAATGAACAGGCATGACCCTATCCCCCTTGCTCCCTCTTTTTTGTTTTTTTGTTTTTTTTTTGAAAGAATCCGCAGAAACACAAATGGGAACCTGACCAAAGCATTTGCCTGAACCCTGTGGAAAACATTTGCCAGCCTCTAAGCAACTACCATCATATGCACTCAGCAAAAACTCTGAACAAAAACCCAACATAAAGGGGAGGGGGCAAAGGCACAGAAATGATTGACAAGCCACCTTCTGAATGACTAAACTACACATTGTAACTACTGTTTATATAATTAGAAGGTGGCTAGAATAACAGTCTTTGTGATTGCATGCGTTAGTGAAGGATAGTAACCCAAACTGTAGAATAACAGGACAAAAACTGAAATGCCATTCAACCAACAGAAAGGCAGATCTGCTATCGGCTGTGCTACTGTGACTGCCATTTTCCAAAGGGCAAAACAAATAATACACAGAGCCATACCCTGCCTTAAACCTCCCCCATGGCTATCAGCACCACATGCACCGGTCTACTGTTATTCCAGAACATTTTCCCTAATATGTGCATAAAGTATTAAAACAAAATGCCCTTACCAAAAGTAAGAACACATTTAAACCATTTTTTTATTTCATGTACATAAGATGCATTGATTATTCTGGCAGCATGTTATATACCATTGAAATCTGCTGAGACGTCTGTGCCTGGTTTCAGTGTAGTATGGATTGTGTAAACCTAGCAAATGGCATTACAAAAAAAAGAAAAGGCTACATTTACCAGTACTTCACATTTGTGCTATTGCTGTAATCTGATCAAGATACTGCAAACTACAATCAAAACTTCGATAACCCAAGTACAAAATCAGCAATGCTTTACACTTATTTGCACAACTTCTGATCCCACTCTGCACTAAATCTTGGGGATCTACTACACACACAGGTCTTTCTATACATATATATGTGTATGTATGCACGTGTGCGCATTTGGAGACATATACCCATACCTATATCGGTTGACACTCCAACAATCAGATAATGTGCATACCATGTGATTGCCGAAAATCCCTACTCACACCCCCAACAAGTAAGCTACCTATAGTGCTTCTTAAAGCCCAAGTAATGGGAACAAATGGAGAAAGAGAAGGGGACAAACTTGAAATATTGTCCTCAAAAAGTTGCAAGAATAGCACGTCCAATACTGAAATGTATGACCTGATTTTGTAACTGCCAGCTTAACTAAAAATAACAGGTCTTACCTAGGCATAGGTCTTAAAGATTCTCCACTAATTCATCTGCGAACCCTGTAAAGCCACACTGCTTGCTCCATTTTAATAAAGGGGGCAAAATATGGGGCACAAATCTGAACATTTGCAAAACTGAAGAGATCCATACAAAGTGGAGGATTAGTGCTGCACTGTGCAAATCACAGTGACAACCATTAGTCAAACTTACTTGGAAAAGCCACTCGAGCTGTCAACTAAGTG